>NW_003852770.1:19976-51301 GCF_000181295.1 Otolemur garnettii
CGTGGCTGGCGCCTTAGCCGGTTGAGCTATAGGCGCCAAGTCTTGAATTGTTTTCAGTCTCTGCTTATCTTTGTGCTTCACTGATGGATAAATTTCAAATGACATACAAGGCCACTAAGAGTCTCCTTAGACACAGGTTTCTCCCAAATAAATACTTATTTTATAGTAAGCTTTTGTGTTGATCAACATAAAGGAGGAAATCAGCTCAACAAGATTTTATATGTTCTAGTCATTTTGAAATTCTAGAGAAAGCTTAATAATTGAAAACCATTATTCAGGTGCCAATTAACTGGCAATGGAAGATGGTTCTTCAATGGTATCTCAATGACCCAAGTAAATTTTTTCCCCCTTAAAACTCAGGAACTATGAAAATATTCTTCTTAGCAAAGTATCTCAAGAATGGAAGAAAAAGTATCCAATTAACTCAACCCTATTATTAAACTAATTTATAGCTTTCATAGCTTTCACCCAATTTTAGCCCAAGAGTACGAGGAAAGGGGAGAGGGAGGGGAGGGAAGGGTGGAGGGTGGGTGGAGGGAAGATGATTGGTGGGATCATGCCTATGGTTTACCCTATAAGGGTACATGTGAATCTTTCTAAATGTAGAATATGGATGTCTTATAAAAAAAAAAACCTCAAGGACTAAATATATACTCATAGATGAATTATTTCAGTACACTGTGATGATATATACACTGACCATCAGAATTTGCTGAGTTCCCATTGTGTATAAGGCCTTGTGCTATGTCCTATGGGGAGACAGATGAAGTAGAAAATATACTCCCTCTTCTTCAAACTTTTTGTCTTGTGTAGTTCCATAATATATATTGATGGAAAAATAAACTTTGGGATTAGCATCAAGCAAAATATTAACAAGCATGATAGATAGGGTCCACAGTGAGAAAGGAAATGGTGAGACATAAAAGTAAGGAATGATCAAATGTGACTCAGCATTCATAAAAGGCTTTGGTAGGGACCAATGCTAAATGGAGGATGGTGTAGTTCCATTGATACTTTTGAACTAATAGAAAGGAACAACAGAAAGCTATCCTGGCAGCCCTTCAAATGAAAACATGCTCTTCGATGACATGTTCCACCTCAAATCTAATGTGAACAGCTTGTGGAAGGTCAGCAGGAAAAGAAAAAGGATGATGGAAAACAAGGAAGGGATGGAATCAGCTTGAGATCTTAATTAAAGCAACTCCACTTGGCTGTCTGTAAAAATCAAATAATAAGAAGCTGCATACAAAGAAAGAATAAAAATTTTTATAATGAGGGTTCCTTTAAAAATTAACAACTTTACTGAGAATGTAATCTAACATAAGTCTAAGAATATAGAATTTTGTCACATAAGAGTATATCCTTAACTTTGGCTATATTAAGAAACATGCTGATTTTGTGCTGACAGCAAATAATCACCAGCAGAATGTTCTTCTAGAGTCAGTCCTGTGTTAAAGAAATGTACTCGGTCAGTCATTTTTCCTTGTTAGCATCATGCTCCTGAGTGTGCACAATTGAGAATAGATGTAATTACAAACTATTCAAATAGACCGGCTCTACGGAACTATTTTTAAGCATCCATATTTCAATCAATAGTGCAGAGGGAACTATGGTCAAAATATTATTTTTATTCTGACTATATTTGCATATTTGTGTCAGTTGCTTGATTCAAACCAATTAGAATACAGTTATCAACGAAAACCATATGGTGCACAAATAAAGCATACAAGACCAGTTAAACATCAAAAGCATATTATTTGCATAGTTAGAAAGGAACACTGACAGGGAAAATGTTTATTATTCAAGAACTATACTACCTAATAGGAAGCACTATCATATATTTTCAATATATATGTATTGAAGCAAATGATTACTCTTCAAATATTTGTGAATGTTGTACTAACTTGGGTCAAACAAAGTAGAAAATGAGTACTGTGAGGAACAGAATTCAGACAACTGTTTAAACAAGCTTGTGAAACCTGTTTTTCATAGGCAAATCAATGACAGAATGACCTTGTAACATTTTATTGGAATTTCTAATTCAAACATTTTTAGCAGTACTATTCTTATTAAGACTTAAGGGCATAAAGACCTTATAATATTTTATTGGAATTTCTATTTTAAACTTTTTTAAGTAGGACTATTCTTATTAAGTCTTAAGGGCATAATCATTACTAACAATTATACTCATGACATTTTACTTCTTAAAAAAGTGGGCCTAAAATAATCATATAAAACATTTTATAAATGTATTTACTTTGGCGAAAATAGGCCATTTTTTAAACACACAACTACTACATTTTGTTCATCTAGGCTACACTCTTACATTCAGGGAGATGGAGACTATGGTAAACAGAAAACAGGCTTCCCAAAGATTCCCATTGTCCTAATTCCCAGAACTTGCAAATATGTTAACTTATACAGTAAAAAAAGACTTTGCCCTCCCTCCCAAAAAGACTTTGCCAATGTGATTAACATTAAAAATCTTGAGATAGAGAGAGTTCCCTGGATTATTTTGGTGGACCCAATGTAATCACAAGGGTGTTTATAAAATAGGGTGAGAATAAAAGACAGGATGATGAATGCAGAGAGGTGTGAGTGAAGAAGTTGAGAGAGAGGAAAAAGAAAGAGGAGAGAAAGACATGAGAGAGAAGGAGTAAAGGAGAGAAAGAAGAAAGACGGAAGATATAGGAAAGGATAGAGGGAGAAAGAGAAGAAGAGGGAGAGGTGAAAAGAGAGAATAGAAAAGAGAGAGAACAATTTGAAGATATGTTGATGGATTTAAATCTCCAAGAGCTGTTGAACTAAGGAAAGTGGATACTCTCTAACAGCTGAAAAAGAGAAAAAAATGGATTTTCCCTTAGAGGCTCTAAAACGAACACCGCCCTGCTAATTCATTTTATATTTCTGAACTCTTTAACTATAAGATAATACATTTGTGTTTTATCAAGCCACTAGATTTATATAGATACAAGTGAATACAAAGACTCTACCCAAAAAAGTGCTAAGTTACCACTTAAAATTTTTGTTGCCTTCTCAGATTATGTCCATAATAGGCATGTAACGAGGGAAAGACTTGGTTATTTAAGCAATGCTTTTAACTTGGGACTTCTAAGAAATGTGTATGTCCTATTGTCCTGAGATAGACACTCATATTTTTCAAAATGATTCTTCTTGGTCTATAATGTGTGCAAAATTGTACTAGACACAAAAATATTAGACAAGTCATTTCAAATATTTTTTTTTAACTTAACAGAGCTCTTTAATCAAATTTTAAAACATGTTAACTGAAAATTTATCTACCAGTGTTTGGGGGGGGGGCTTGCTTTTGAAATCTCAGTTACCATTCTTCCATAAATTTCACCTATAATTCTAGCTCAACATTCCAGTGATTTCTTTCTTTATATTTCAAAGTATTATGGGGGTAAGAATATTTTTGTTTCCATGGACCAATTTTCACAGGCTTCCATTAGGGTTATAAGTGTCCCTATCACCCAGATAGTGTTCATTGTACCCATCAGGTAGGTTTTTGCCCATCCCCTTATGTCCCCTCCCCCATGCTTGATTTTAATTGAGTTTTACTTCTCCTTATGTACATGTGTGCTCATCAGTTAGTTCCAGTTCAATAGCTAGTATAGGTAGTATTTCTTTTTCTTTTATTTAGAGACTTCACATAGGAGAATGGTTTTCAGTTCCATCTAAATTTTTGTGAAAGGCATTAAGTCATCTTTTTTCATGGTTGAGTAGTATTCCATGGAATACATATATTATATTTTATTAATCTACCCATGAATTGATGAACACTTGGGTTGATTCCATATCTTTCCAATTGTGAAGGGTGTTGCTTAAATCATTTGAGTGCAGGTGTCCTTTTGATAAAATGACTTATTTTTCTTTGGGTAAATACCAAAATACCCCATTCAGTGAGATGCTGAATCAAATGGTAGGTCTTCTTGCAGTTCTTTGAGGAATCTCCATACCATTCTCCATAGAGGTTGTACTAATTTGCAGTCCCACCAACAGTGTTTAAGTGTTCCTTTTCCTGTATATTTACCCAAAAGTTTATTGCTTTTCTTTTTTTTTTTTTGAATTAATATGAGGGTACATAAAATTATATTACATTGTTTGCATTTTAAGGTAAACTCTGAGTTATAGTTGAGTCCTTCATCCAATAGATGTGCTATATACTCCTACATCACACCCATGAGGTGGGAACTTACCAAATGCCACCCTCCTTCTTGAATTTAATTGTTTTTCTCTTATGTGGGCCTGTAGTTGTTAATCTACTAATTTCCACTTAGTATTGAGTACCTGGGATTCTTATTTTCCATTCTTGAGATACTTTACTTAGCCACTTAATGGGGGCAAGGGGATGTAACATTTTATTTTTAATGAGCATTTCCCGATGATTAGTGATGTTGAACATTTTTCATATGTTCATGGCCATTTGTCTACCCTCTTTTGAAAAGCTCCTGTTCATGTACTTTGCCTACTTTTTATGGGATTGTTTGATTGGTTCTTGCTGATTTGCTTGAGTAACTTATAGTTTCTGGTTATTAGCCATTTATCAGATATATAGCTTGTAAACATTTTCTCCCATTCTATAGGTTGTCTATTTGCTGTTGATTATTTCCTTGGATGTGCAAAAGCTTTCTAATTTAATCAAGTCTTATTTATTTATTTATTTATTTTCTTTTATAGCTGTGGTTTCCATTGGGTTCTTGCTCATAAATTCTTTGCCTAAGTCAATATCTAGAAGAGTTTTTTCCAAATATTTCTTCTAGATTTCTTATGATTTCATGCCTTACATTTAAGTCTCCTATCCATCTTGAAGTAATATTTGTTGAGTGGTGAGAAATATGGATCCTCTTTGCTCTTCTGTATGTGGATATCCAATTTTCTCAGAACTACTTATTGAATAGGAATTCTTTCCCCCAGTGCACACTGTTGTCTGTTTTGTCAAAGATCTATTGGCTGTATGTGGATAGTTTTGTATCTGAGTTTTCTGGTTTATTTTATTGGTTTACATCTCTATTTTTGTCCCTATGCCATGAATAGTTTTAAAGTCTTACAATATGATACCTCCAGATTTGTTCCTTTTGCTTTAGATTGCTTTGGCTATTTGGCCTCTATTCTGGTTAAAAATGAAGCATGGAATTATTTGCCCTATATGTGAAAATTAAAGTCAGTATTTTGATGGTTATTTATATAATTGAATCTGTAAATCACTTTGCATAGTATGGACATTTTAAAAATTTTGATTCTACTGATCCTTGAATGTGACACTGTAGCTGGAATCAATCTCTCTCTCTCTCTCTCCCCCAGGTCTTTGGTCTTGGATATTTGAAGAATGAATCCAGAGTCTCCAAGAGTAATAAAAAAGATAGATTTCATTCATAGATAGAATAGTAAGAGAAAGAGGTGGGGAAGAAAGTCAGAGCCTTCAGCAAGCCAAAGGAAGAGACCGAGTGGGTAGCCCATCTGAGCCTTATGTACTGTACTCCTCTACTGTGGGAGTGTTGGGGAGATGGAATGTATGCTTGGAATATGTCACAACCACTTGGTGCCAGATGTCTGTGGGCAGAAGTTAATTTCAAAAAATGCACTTGTGTAGGAATAGGGCCCCACCTGAGATGTGCTTCTCTGCTCCCAGAGGGGCAGCCTCTTGTTTAGGGTGTGCTCCCTGCTCCAGGAGAGGCAGCACAGATGAAATACTGGTCAGGCTGTCTTTTTTTTTTTTTGGCCAGGGCTGGGTTTGAACCCACCACCTTTGGCATATGGGGCCTGTGCCCTACCCTTTTGAGCCACAGGCACCGCTCTGTCAGGCTGCATTTTATGAGCCTGTTTGTGCCTAGAGATGGGGTCTGTGATGAGACCGATCTCATGCAGGCCTAGAAAATGGGGGTGCTCTCTGTCCAGGCCTGAGTGGGGAAACCCTGTATCAACACTAAGTTTTTTCACTTGTTTATATAATCTTTGATTTCTTTCCTCAGTGTTTTGTAGTTCTCTTTCTAGAGACTTTTCATCTTATTAGTTAAGGGTATTCCTAGGTATTTTATTTTCTTTGTAGCTATTGTGAATGGTATTGAGTCTTTGATTTGACTCTCAGCTTGACGGTTATTGGTGTATAGTAATGCTACCGACTTGTGAATATTGATTTTGTAACTTATGAGTTTGCTGAAGTTATTTATAAATTACAGGAGAGTCTTAGTGGAATCTTTGGAGTTTTTTAGATATAAGACCATATCATCAGCAAAAAGCGATACTTTGATCTACTCTTTCCTGATATGGACATCCTTAATTTCTTTCTCTTGCTTGTTGGTTCTGACCAGGACTTCCAGTACTGTGTTGAATAGAAGCGGCTGTTTGCGTATATCATATTATATGTCCAGATCGTTTTGCATCCAGTGTTTTAAATAATGTTTGCAGGCTATATGTCTATGATCAGATTTGTCAGATTGAATGTGCTCTATCTTTGGGTGCAGTTATATTAGAAATTAAGACGGTTCAAGGCTCTAGGGGCCTGGGTGAGGAGCCTAAATGCTGGTCCTGGCCGGAGGTAGTGCTGCGACTAAAGATTGGTGGAGACAGCGCTATTTACCAACCACTTAAAAGTAGTGCCAGGGGTGTCGGGCATCAGAGGACCCGCCCTAGGGCTCATGGCGACGCCTGTCCGCCTGGGCCGAAACGCCTGCTCCCGATTTGCCCCAACCCGCTCTTCACACGCGGCTGACTGAGTGGTGAGAAGAAGCAGGCAGCAGGGGGCGCCGCACCCGCTTCGTGTTTCGGAAGGCGCTGCGCTCCCTCCAGAGGTACCCAAGCTGAGATCTTACAACACTTCAGAGACAGGCTCTGCCGGATGCTGGACGAGCGGCTGCAGCAACACCAAGCATCGGGAGGTGACCGTGTCCTGGACCCACCATCTGGAGAGATGTGTCCAGCCTGGGAAGGGCCACTTGCCAAAGTCCAGAATTCTGATTTACCAATTCCTGTCCAGCCCAAAGTAGGAGGCTCTGGCAACTACTGGCCAGCTCAGCATTCAGGAGCCCGAGCAGTACTGCTGCTGCTTTACCAAGAACACCTGAACCCAAATGGCCACAACTACTTAACCAAGGAGGAGCTGCTGCAAAGGTGCGCTCAGAAGAACTCCAGGGTAGTTCCTGGGAATGCTTGACCTTGGCCAGCCCTCCGCTCCCTCCTCCACAGGAACCTGGTCTTCAGGACACACCAGCCAGCCAGGTACTCACTGACTCCTGAGAGTCTGGAGCTGGCCCAGAAATTGGCTGAGTCAGAAGGTCTGAGCTTGCTGAATGTGGGCACTGAGCCCAAGGAACCCCATGGGGAGGAAGCCACAGTGTCAGGAGCAGCCTCTGCTGAGCTTGGCAACAGTGAAGGGGAGCTCCAGCAGCCATCGCTGGAGCTGGAGCCTGGAGAGTACAGGATGCTTTTGTGTGTGGATATTCGCGAGACCAGGGGACTGGATACAGGCCAGAGCTGCTCCAAGAGCTACAGCGGCTGCACGTGGACCACATGGTGCGCAGGCTTCATGTAGGGACTTCTTGTAGGTGGCACAGGAGACCAAACCCAGAGACTCAGCGAGACCTGGGAAGTTAGTTCTGAACCACGTTGTGGTATGCCAGCGGCTGGATGATCTGTGCAGCAGCATCACTGATGGGCGATTCCGGGCGCAGAAGTTCCGACTGAAGCGCTGTGGCCTGGAGCACCGGATATACCTGGTGGAGGAGCAAGGCTCAGTCCACAACCTCAGCCTTCCTGAAAGCACACTGCTTCAAGCTGTCACCAACACTCAGGTCATGGACGGCTTCTTTGTGAAGCGCACAGCAGACATTAAAGAGTCCGCCGCCTCCCTGGCCCTCCTGACGCAGGGCCTGCAGAGACTCTACCAGGGCCACACACTATGCAGCCGCCCCTGGGGAATCCCAGGGGATCATCAATCAGGGGCCGTGTCCTCCCAAACCCTCTCTGCTCACTCCTCACCTTCAATGACTTCAACACAGAGGCCATCAAGAACAAGTTAGTGCGAGAGAGGTGTTTGCTCGGCAGCTGATGTAGGTACGCAGAGTAAGTGGGGAGAAAGCAGCAGCCCTGGTGGATACAGCGCCCTGCCAGCCTCCTAGCCGCCTGTGATGGCTGTGCCAGCCCCAAGGGACAGGAAACACTACTGAGCACCATCAAGTGTGGGCATCTGCAGAGAAATCCGGGACCTGCTCTGAGCAGCTACAGCCCCTTGACCTGAACTTATGCCACGACACAGACCCTAGCCCTCCCTCTCTTCTCACAACGTCTAACATCCTGAATTTATAATAATCTTTTAATAATGTATATCAAGTTAATTGCAGATGGCTAAAAAATCTTTACTATTTTACATCCCCATTAAGCCTCTAACCAGAATCTTTTGGGCTGCAATAAAAAACTAAGTATTTGCTGAAAAAAAAAAGAAATTAAATTAATTACTTAAAATATGGTCCCTCAATAACCAGGCAGAATGAAGAAAAAGGGAGATACTGTATTGCACTGTGAGCTCTACTTCAGTATTACCAAAAGCTACAGAGTATGTAAACTGGACTGCCATTCCCTCTTGGCCTCTGTCTTTGCCCACAAGTATGTTCCTCAGAGAACATACCATTTCATAGAAAATGCATCCTTCTTTAATAATTGAATTAGAAAAATCTAATGGACATTATCTTGGGTCAAAATAATACAGCATATCTCTCTTTCACTTTTGAAGTAAATTCTTGGTACAAAAATTGTTCACGAACAGAGCGTTGTATGAATTCAAGGAAATGATAATATTATATTAATACAAAATATCCTTGTTTGTGTCCATGTCTAGGGGATAGTTTAAAAAGACGTTATGACCAAATGTTGTCCAGGTCTGAACCCAAAACTGTTTCTATATTTCTTGGAACTTTTACAATCTTTATATAATTCATTTTTCTTCAGCACACAGCTGTCAAATTTGTTTGAATAAATCAGTATATCAAAACTCAGTTTAATTATTCATCAATTTATTACATTCATAGAGCAAACATCTGGCTGTGAAAATTTTGTAATGTTCCTCCCCACTGAAGTTTTCCATACTTCTGTTCATGAAATATTAAATTTTTCATTGGATAGCAAGTGAAATTAACTGAACTATATAAATGTAACTAAAATGTCTTTAAGATTATTTGAGCACTGATAAGGTAGTCACTGAAGTCCTTTCTAACTCCAACCACCTATGTGTGTGGAGAAGCTGATTTATTCTAATATGTTACATTATTTATACTATATCATATGATATATCATAGTATAGTAAGTATTATTATAATCACCAGAGTACCCAAGAATTCTGTTATTTTACACTGTTATTGCAGGATTATTTACTCCTTCATTACTGACACAAACTTACATATGCAAGCCATATGTTAGTATTACATTTAGTTTGTTTTTAATAAGCCCTTTTCCTATACAAATTTAGTTTAAAAACTCACTCAGAGATCAAAAAGAAACAGAGTGTCTATATGGTTTTTAATTTATATTCTATTTTATTTTTATTATTATTTTTTGAGACAGAGTCTCTGACACCCCAAGTAGATTGCCATGACTTCATAGCTAACAGCAACCTCGTGCTCTCTTGGGCTCAAGTGATCAATTGTCTTGCCTCAATTTTTTTCTATTTTTAGTAGAGACAGGGTCTCACTCTTGTTCAGGTTGGTCTCAAACTCCTGAGCTTAATCAATCCTCCTTCCTGGGCTTCCCAGAGTGCTAGGATTACAGGTGTGAGCCACTGAGCCCAGCGTAGGGTTCTTAATTTAATAGTCATATCTACATCAGGCTAAAAACAGGGTCTGAGGATCCATATTCTTTCTATCAGTACTGTATAATAGGCAGAGCTGAAAGCTAGTAGGGTTTGCCAAGTCTGAGTAGAGAAAGCCATAGTTAGGAAAAATATTGACTTCCCAATCTTTTTGGGGGGAGAGAAAAACGTATTCTGAGAATATATAATATATTCCTATGCAATCAGGCACAGAATTGGAAACTGAGGCTCAAGGGGCTTAAGAAATTCATGCAAGATCACAAGGTCGCTGAGTAGGGTAACTCCATCTGAAGCTAAGATTTTTCAATTCAAACCTCACTTCCTATTCAAAACAACACACCATCTAGGACCAGTTTGAGATTTTTAGAAATCGAATTTATGATTTACACACTCATACAGCGGAATTCACTTTTTGCTTCATGAGTTTTGACAAGTGCATAGAGCCATGAAATCTCAACCACAGTAAACATAAAGCAGTTCCAACACTGCCACACCACATCTTAATATTAGCAAAGATGACGGAAGGGAGGGAAGGAGAAAAGAAGGATGGATGATTCTTCGCTGTTTCACAGTTCTCAGAGGAATCATCTTTCCTTTCTTTTCTTTTTCTCTCTTTTCTTTCTTTCTTTCTCTTTTCCCTCTCTCCCTCCCTTCCTTCCTTCTTCCTTCCTTCTTTCCTTTTTCTTTTCTTATCTTTAGGCTATAAAGAGATGTCCATAGTAGTTTTCTGTGGATTTCTGCAACACCCATCAAATCTTAGAAATAAAGAATAAAAAAAAGAAACAAACAAGCAGAGAAGATATCTTTGTACTTGCCCTTCTTGTTTT
The DNA here is from genome assembly GCF_000181295.1 of Otolemur garnettii. NCBI lineage: Eukaryota > Metazoa > Chordata > Mammalia > Primates > Galagidae > Otolemur > Otolemur garnettii. The sequence goes on from NW_003852770.1 coordinate 30,624, forward strand.
GATTTCTCTCTCCAAAAAGCCTGTTATTCTTTAATTTTCAAAGACCTTAGGCAACTGTTTTCTTGTTTATATTCAATCCGTATTTCTTAGTAGTAATCAATGGTGTGTGTGTGTGAGAAAAGAGAGAGAGAGAGAGATATTGGGGCAGTGCCTGTGCCTCAGTGAATAGGGAGCTTGCCCCATATAACAAAGGTGGTGGGTTCAAACCCAGCCCTGGCCAAACTGCAACAAAAAATAGCTGGGCATTGTGGTGGGCACCTGTGGTGCCACCTACTTGGGAGGCTGAGGCAAGAGAATCACCTAAGCCTAAAAGCTGGGGTTTGCTGTGAGCTGTGATGTCAAATCACTCTACAGAGGGTGATGGAGTAAGACTCTGTCTCTAAAAAAAAAAGAGAGAGAGTGAGAGAAATGAAAAAAGAATAAAGAGAAAAAGATTGTTGTGGATTTACTTCAACTTGATTAACACAAAAAGTCCAGTTTAAATTTATGAAGGGAACACGAATGCCTTGCTGTAATAGTTCAATTCCAAAAATAATAAGAAAAAGCTGTACAATAATTTACCCTAGAACAGCATCAAATGCTCTGGATTTGGATACTTAAGTATCATTGGATACTTAAAATTCCATAAACTAAGTAAGCCCCTGGTAATAACAGGTTAACTTACCTTACAGCTGCATTCTTACAAGGAATACAGCACAGAGATTAGGTTTGATATGTCTGGCCAACATATGTATGGGACATATGATATCTTCAGGGTGCCTAAGAAGCTTGTTGTTTTATATTGAACCTAGAAGTTTTTGTATACTCAATTATTTATAGATTAATTTGTTATCTGTATATCCATACAAAGAATATTGTATCAAAAAGAAAATTGCGCTTCAGAGGTTGTGATTGCCCTCTAGTGGGGGTCACCCAAACTGCAGACCACATTTACCAAGGTCTTCAGGTAGTTCTGAGGAAGAGCCTGGCAAAAATCAAACATATACAGTAACTATCAAGGACTATTTATGATCATTATAATGATGCATAATTACATTGGATATTTTCTTTTCTTTGATATAAATTTTTCATGATGTATTTTATTTAACACAATATATCTAAGTACAGTCATTTCAACATGTAATTTATGCAAATTATTACAAAGTCATTTTATTTTTATACTAAATCTTTTTAAAAATCCAATATTCATGTTAGAACACATTTTAATGTTGACAAGCCACATATGGAGTGCTTAATGATAAGCAAAATTTGGCTAGTTGCTACTATATTGGACTTCATGGCTTTAGGCAGTTTTAACTATTAACTTTTTAAAATCTTTCTTGCATATAAAAATTACACTGAAATATTTAATTAGATTGCAAAAATATTCCATTTGGTTTTCTGTTTTTCTATATTGTCAATACATAATGTGTAAATTATAACAACTTTCACTTTTATTTAAATATATAAAAATTTATTATCTTGTTCTAATCTACTGCATTGAATAGAACCTACAGAAAACTATTTTGTTACTGAAGAACAGTTACCATGCAATCTACCCTCTTAACAAATTTTTAAGCACACAATACAGTATTGTTAAACTATAGACAAAGTATTACAAGGCAGATCTCTGAAACTTACTCATCTTGCATAACTGAAACCTTATACCTATTGAACAACCAGGCCTGGTAACAACCATTATACAAGTGATTATTTTAGATATCTCATTTAAGTGGAATCTGAGACTCAGTGTTCTCAAGGTTTATCCATATTGTCACATACGGGAGTTTTTCCTCCTCTTTTAAGCCTAAATAATATTCGGTTGATGAAGTTGAATATAAAATAAGAAGTCTAGATAATTGGAAATGCTAAATATGTGGATGAATATGAAAGGCAACTTTTATTTCCCTTAATTTCTTTGAAAAACACCAGCCCTTCCAGCATTCATAGCCTGAAATCAGACATGATGTCACACCTGAAGATCCCCGGCATCGTCATTGCAGCCTCTGCAGTCCAAGCCAAGGCCACCTGCATCTCCATCCACTGCTACACCTGCTGTAACACCCTCACCAACAATGCCACGCACCCCGGCCTGGAGGGCTACACCCTGCCCAGGAAGGCTGGGCACCTCAAGTGCCTGCTGGACATGTATTTTATCATGCCTGACAAGTGCAAGTGTGTGGACTTCCAGACCCTGAAGCTGCAGGAGTTGCCTGATACAGTGCCGCATGGTGAGATGCCCAGACACACGCAGCTCTACTGAGACAGGTACCTGTGTGACAAGGTTGTCCCCGGGAATAGGGTTAACATCATGGGCATCTACTCCATCAAGAAGTTTGGCCTGACCTCCAACAGGGGCCGAGACAGATGGGTGTGGGCATCTGGAGCTCCTATATCAGTGTCTTAGTCATGCAGGTGCATCCAGGTAAGCACAGATAGCTCTGGCCACAGCTTTGCTGGGACTGTGAGGCCACAGGAGGAGGAGGGTTCAGTTGCCTACCCTCCCACCCCAATGTCTATGAGGTCATCTCCAAGAGCATTGCCCCCTCCATCTTTGGGGGCATGGACATGAAAAAGGCCACAGACTGCTTGCTCTTTGGGGGCTACTGAAAGAGGCTCCCCAATGGGCTTACTCATTGAGGAGACATCAGCCTGCTGATGCTGGGGGACCCTGGAATTGGTGTTCTCCCATTGGGGTGTACACATCTGGGAAAGGCAGCGGTGCAGCCAGGCTGACAGCCACAGTGATGAGAGACCCTTTATCCCAGAATTTTATCATGGAGGGTAGAGCCATGGTCCTGGCTGATAGTGGGGTCGTCTGTATTGATGAGTTTGACAAGATGAGAGAAGATGACGGCATGGCAATCCATGAAGCCATGAAGCAGCAGACCATCACTATCACCAAGGCTGGGATCATCACTACCCTGAATTCCCAGTGTTCTGTCCTGGCTGCCGCCAATTCAGTGTTTGGCTGCTGGGATGAGGCAAAGGGAGAGGACAACATTGACTTCATGTCCACCATCTTCTCCTGCTTCGGCATGATCTTTATTGTCAAGGATGAGCATAATGAGGAGAGGGATGTGATGCTGGCCAAATGCCATCACTTTGCACATGAGTGCACTGACACAGACACAGGCTGTAGAGGGCGAGATTGACCTGACCAAGCTGAAGAAGTTCACTGCCTACTGCCAAGTGAAGTGTGGCCCTCGGCTGTCAGCAGAGGCTGCAGAGAAGCAACAGAACTGCTATATTATCATGTGGAGTAGGTCCCATCAGCACAAGAAGGACAACGACCACCGTTCCAGCATCCCCATCACCGTGTGGCAGCTGGAGGCCATCATGTGCATTGCTGAGTCTCTCAGCAAGATGAAGCTGCAGCCCTTTACCACAGAGGCAGACATGGAGGAGGCTCTGAGGCTCTTCCAAGTGTCCATGTCGGATGCCACCTTGTCTGGCACCCTATCAGGGGTGAAGGGCTTCACCAACCGGGAGGACCAGGAGATGCTCAGCCACATAGAGAAGCAGCTGAAGCGCTACTTAGCCAGTGATTCCCAGGTGTCCCAGCACAGCATTGTCCAGGACTTCACCAAGCAGAAATACCAAGAGCATGCCATGCATAAGGTGCTGCAGCTCATGATACGGCAGGGCTAGACCTGGTGAGCCTGCCCTCCCTCCACCCCGCTCCGTTCCTCCACGGCCCACCCATGCTTCCAGCTCTCTTGCTGCTGTCTGCCATTAAGAACATAGCTGTCACCTCTGCCTCCCCACTGCTATCCTGGACCTTCTCAGGTGCCCTCCTTTCTCTGGGAGGAAGAAACCATTGTGTCCAGCCTGACTGCCTCTGGGCCATGGCCTCTAAAGTGTTGGGAAATGTAATTTCGGAGTCTATTGAAACTAAACTCCATCAAAAACATTCATCCCCACACAAAAGCATGGAAATTAAACAACCTTATGGTCAAAAGTAGTTGGTTTCAGGAAGAGATAAAAGAGGAAATTGTTAAATTACTCAAACATAGCAACAATGAAGACACAAGTTACCAAAACCTGTGGGATACAGCACAAGTAGTCCCGAGAGGAAAATTTATTGCAGTAGATGCCTACATTTGGAAAATGGAAAGAGAACACATCAGCAAACTCATGAACCATCTGATGGAATTGGAAAAAGAAAAACAATCTAATCACAAACTGAGCAGAAGAAATAACCAAGATGAAATCAGTGATTAATGAAACTAAAACCAGAAAAAATTCAGAAAATTAAAAAAACAAAAACTTGGTTTTTTTTTGAAAAAAATAAAACAGAAAAAACTTTGGCCAGACTAACTAGAAACAGAAAAGTAAAATCTCTAATAGCCTCAAACAGAAACAATAAAAGGGAAATAACAATAGATGTCAAAGAGATATAAAAGAGTATTTCTGAATACTACAATGCAGGAAATGGATCAATACTTGAAATCACACCCTCTTCCTAGACTTAACCAAGAAGAAGTAGATCTTCTGAAAAGACCAATGTCAAGCACTGAGATCAAAGAAATAATAAAAAGTCTCCTCCCATCAGAAAAAATGCCCTAGTCCAGATGGCTTCACACCAGAATTCTATCAGACCTTCAAAGAATAGCTTATACCCATACTATATAAACTATTCCAAAAAACTGAGAAGGAAGGAGTCTTCCCCAACATGTTCTACAAGGCAAACATCATCCTGATACCAAAACCAAGAAAAGAAGTAACTAAAAAGGAGAACTTCAGACCAATCTCACTAATCCATATAGATGCAAAAATTCTCAACAAAATCCTGGCCAATAGATTACAGCATATCATCAAAAAAGTCATACATCATGATTAAGTAGGTTTCAACCCAAGGATGCAATGCTGCTTTAACATATGCAAGTCCATAAACATTATTCACTGTATCATCAGAAGCAAAAATAAAGACCATATGATCCTCTCAATAGATGCAGAAAAACCATTTGATCAAATCCAGCATTGTTTTCTAATTAGGACATTGAAGACTATAGGCATAGGGGGAACATTTCTTTTTTCTTTTCTTTTTCTTTTCTTTCTTTCTTTCTTTCTTTCTTTTTTTTTTTTTTTTTTTGCAGTTTTGGCCAGGGCTGGGTTTGAACCCACTACCCTCAATATATGGGGCCAGCACCCTACTCCTTGAGCCACAGGCACTGACCAGGTGGTACATTTCTTAAACTGATCAAAGCTATCAGCTTTGACATGACAAACCCACAGCTAATATTTTACTGAATGAAGTAAAATTGAAAGCTTTTCCACTTAGAACTGGAACCAGACAAGGTTGTCTTCTGTCGCCATTACTATACAACATAGTAGTGGACATTCAGGAAAGAGAAGGAAATAAAGGGAATCCAAATGGGACAGAGAAGGTCAAATTTTCACTCTTCACTGACAATATGATCTTAGAGAATCCCAAAAGTTCAACCACAAAACTCCTGGAAATGATCAAAAAATGTAGTAATATCTCATTATTTAAAATCAATGTCCACAAACTAGTAGTATTTGTATATGCCAATACAACCATGATGAGAAGTAATCAAGGACACAATTCCCTTCACAGTAGCTTCAAAGAAAATGAAGTATCTAAGAATATACCTTACAAAAGAGGTGAAAGACCTTTATAAGGAAAATTACAAAACCCTAAGAAAAGAAATAGCAGAAGATATTAACAAATGGAAAAAAGATACCACACTTATGGCTGGGAAGAAACAACATTGTTAAAATATTATACTTCCCAAAGCAATCTACATATTCAATGCAATCCCCATTAAAACACCAACATCATACATTCAAGTTTTGGAAAATATGATCCGATATTTTGTATGGAATCAGAAAAAAACCTGTATAGCCAAGGCAAATTTTAGGAATAAAAAAAAGTCAGGGACATTAGCCTGCCAGACTTTAAGTACTACGAGGACATAGTGATTAAAACAACATGGTATTGGCACAAAAACAGAGACGTAGATATCTGGAATCGAATAGAAAACTATGAAGTGAAACAAAAATCTGCTAGGCCCCTAATCTTTGATAAACCAAAATAAAAACATAAATTGGGAGAAAGAATCCCTATTCAATAAGTGGTGCTGGAAGAATTGCATAACCACTTGCAAAAGACTGAAACTGGGCTTTCACCTTTTTCCACTTAACAAAATTATTTCCAGGTGAATAAAAGATTTAAATCTAAGGCATTAAACAATAAAAGTCCTCAAAAAAACTATGGGGAAAACACTTGAAGTTATTGGACTGGGGAAAGACTTTATGAAAAAGATTTCAGTGGCAATTGCAACAACAACAAAAATAAACAAATGGGACTTTAATTAAATTGAATAGCTTTTGTAAAGTTCAGGAGACAACAAACAAAGCAAATAGACAGCCATCAGAATGAGGAAAGATATTTGCATCTTATGAATCAGACAAAAGCTTGATAACTAGGACCTACAGAGAACTCAAATTAATCAACATAAAAAAAGCCAATACTCCCTTATATCAGCAGGCAAGAAAGATGAATAGAACCTTCTCTAAAGAAAACAGAGGAATGGTTAACAAACATATGAAAAAATTCTCATCATCCCTAATTATCAGAGAAATGCAAATCAAAACTACCCTAACATATCACTTAACCCCAGTGAGAATGGTGGACATCACAAAATTTCAAAACTGCACATGCTAGCATGGATGTGAAGAGAGGAAGAACACTTTTACATTGTAGTTAGATTATACTGCAAACTAATACCACCTGTTTTGGTGATCTTGCAATCTCATTAGTGGGCATGTACCAGGAAAAAAAAATTATTTTACCATAAAGATATTTGCACTAGACTGTTTATCACTGTTCAAATAGTCTAGTGCAAATATCCTTATTATAAAATAAGAATGTTCTTCATTGCCAAACTGTGGAAACAACCTAAATGTCCACCAATCCACGATGGGATCAATAAGCTGTAGTATATGTATCTATGGAATATTATTCAATCACTACAAAAGATGGAGACTTTACATCTTTTGTATTCACCTGAATTGAGTTGAAAGACATTCTTCTTTTTAAAGCTTCATAGGAACGGAGAAGCAAGAATACAATGTACACAATTATGGTATGAGGACAATTGATGACCTAGTACATAGCAGAGGGTGGGGGAATAGGGGAGTATAGAGAGGGAAGGAGGGAGGGGTATGAATGGTTATGGCATGTGACACACCTCTTGGAGGCAGGACATAATTATAAGAAGGACTTTTTCTAACAAATGCAATCAGTGTAACCTGGCTCTGTACTCTCTATGAATTCCCAACAACAACAACAAAAATAGATAAAATGATTGATTCATCAGGAAGTAGTAACAGTTACAAATATGAATGTATGTGCTAACAGAGCTTTCAAATACATGAAAGAAAAAACTAAAAAGTTAAAAAGAGAAATAGACAAATTCACAATGATAGTTGGAGAGTTTAACTCTTCATTAAGTTAATGTACAGAGAAAGAGCTGAAGACATCTGAAGCATCTGCTCACATTCTGTGAGGATAGAACACCATTCTCTATATCAAAGTAAATAAACGGAATTAGAGACCATTACGTGGCACTATGTCCCTATGATAGGCTGATTAATATGCATGTTTCCATGCCATAATTCCTAGAGCCAGCAAATGTTATCTTACATGGCAATGTAGACTTTGTAGTTGTGATTAAGGATCTTGAGATCAGAAATTACATTTGATTGTTGAATTAGGCCTAAATGTAATCACAATCTCCTTATAAGAAGAAAAAAATTATACCCATTTTTCATAAAATATCTTAGAAAATAGAAGTGGAAGGAACACTTGAAATTTATTTCATGAATCTATTACATCTTTGATTCTAAAATCAGACAAAAACATTATGAGAAATGAAAATTGCAGACCAACAACCTTAATGGAAGCGGATGCTTAAGTATTATTAAGTATAAGTAAATAAAATATAGAAATATAAAAAACTTACACTTTGACCACATAGAATTTATTGTAAGAATCTAATATGGAATATTCCAATAATGAAAACCAATCATTATTACATAACATATACTCACAATATTAACTGAATAAAGTAGAAAAATATGATTATTTAAATAAAAGCAGTAAAAGCATTCTAGAGAACTTAGCATTCATTCATGATAAAAAATCTTGCCAAAATAGGATGGAAGTGAACTTCTTCCATCTAATAAAGGACATTTATATAAAATTATAGTTAACATCTTTCTTAGTAGTGAAATATAGAATATATTCCCTCTAAGATTGGGAAAAAGTAAAGAACATATGTCATTGCCTCTTCTATTCAACCTTATTACTATGGTCACAGCCATTGCACTAAAGATAGGAAAATAAATAAACATTATGTGTATTATACTGGAAAAATCAAACTTGTGTGTATTAACAGTTGATATGTTTGCCTATAAGGAAATTTCTAAGGAAGTAATAAAACATTAATGAGAATTGATAAGTGAACTTAGAATGAAAACTGGACATAAAGTCAATATTAAAAACATTACCATGTATTGTCAGAAAACATTGAAAAATGAAATTATGAAATAAAATATTTTTAATAACATCAAAAGTAAGAGCTATTTAGAAAAGAATTTTATAAATGTGCAAAATCTATACACTGAGAACACAAACTGCTGCTGAGAAATGAAAGAGCCCTAATTAAATGGAAAGATATAGTATTTTTCAGAACAGAATACTTAAAGAGTTTTAAATTTGCACTGTTCCCTATATTTATATATAGATTCAATGCAAATCAAAATCCCAGAAAGCATTTCTTTTGATAATATAGGAGTTTTACTCTAAAATCATATGTAAATTCAAAAGGATTGGGATTGCCAAGATAATATTAAAAAGTTGAACAATAGTGGAAAACTAACATTGTCTGATTGTCTGTACTTGAAAAGTTTTAAATTTGCAATGTTCCCTATATTTACGTATAGAATCAATGCAAATCAAAATTCCAGAATGCTCTTCTTTTGGTAATATAGGAGTTTTGTTCTAAAATTACATGTAAATTCAAAAGGATTGGGATTGCCAAGATAATATTAAAAAATAAAACAATAATGGAAAACTAACATTGTCTGACTGTCTGTCCTTAAGACTTACTGTGAAGGCACAGTAATCAAGACAGTGTGGCATGTGCATGAGAATAAGTAAATGGGTCAATGGAACAGAATAATGAATGAAAGTAGACTAACATTCATAATATCAATTTATTTTTCACAAATATGCTGCCAAAGCAATTCAATGAAGAAAGAGAATTACTTTAAATAAACAATGCTGGAATAACTGGATATCTGTATGGAAATATACAAACTCCAACTTATATCTTATATTTTGCATAAAAATTAATTTGAAAAGTATCATACACATAGATGTAAAATGAAAACTCCAGAAAAAGAACACATGAAAATATCTTCATAACCTTGGGATACTCCAACTCATACCTTATATTGTATTCATAAATATTAACTCAAAAATGTTACACACATAGAGGTAAAATGAAAACTCAGAAAAAAACCCCACATAAATATATCTCCATAAATTTAGGATAGGTGAACTATTCTACCAGAAAGTGCTTACAAAGACAAAATTGATATAATGAACTTTCTCAAAATTAAAATCTCTTGCTCCTCAGAAGAAACCATTAACATAATGAATAAACCAGCCTAGAAAACATATTTTCAAAATATAACTCACAAAAAACTACACTATATAAGTAATTCCTACAACTCTATGATAAAAAAGACCAACAACACAATAAGTGTTTGGGCAAAGTATGCGAACAAACATTTTAGAAAGGAAATTACACAAATGACAACTAGCAACAGGAGAAAATGTCCAACATCATCAGTCATCAGGGAAATGCAAACACCATTATGCATTTGAACGGCTACAATTACGAGATTCGCAACACCAAACATTGTAGAGTTTATAGAGAAATTGGAATTCATATGTTACTAGTGGGATGTAAAACAGTATAACCACTTTGGAAACCAGACTGAAAAGGGAAAGACAATATCTACACTATAACCCAAGAACAATAGTCCTATATGTTTATCCAAGACAAATGAAAATATATGTCAACAGTAAGATTTGTTTGTGAATATTCACAGCAGCTTTGTTCATTACAGCAAAAACTTGAACATAATACAAATGTCCATCAATATGAGAATCAGCAGAAAATTATGTATGTCCACACAATGGAATTATACTCAACAAAACAAAGAATAAACATTTGATACATGCAACAGTAGGAATGAACCTAAGATATTATTGTAAGTGAAAAAAAAACAGACACAAAATATTATAATCACATTTACAAATATTTCAGAAAGGCAAGTTAATCTGTGGTTAAAAACTGGGAGAGTTATTGCCTGTGTAGGGCCAGAGTTGATTGCAAGGCAACACAAGTGGGTGGTGAAAATATAGTAGAACCTCAGTAAAATTGACCACCCAACTGACTGTAACAAACTGGCCAATATACAGAAGTGGTTAACTTAAGGAACTAAGCCTACTGTACTTACACATACATGTGGTGCATGTCTAGTCAATGAAAATTAGGTCAAATTAAATGTTTCCAAAATATAGAGAAGGAAGAAATCTTCCTAAACACATTCTCTGAAGAAAATATTACCCTGATCCCCCAAACCAGGAAAGGAACCAACAAAAAAAGAAAACCCTAGACCAATATAATTAATGAATATCAATGCAAAATATTTAATGCAATATTAGCAAACAGAATACAACAACATATTAAAAAGGTTATATACACCATGACCAATTGGGTTTTACCCCAGAGATGCAAGATGGTTCAACAAAAGCAAATCAATAAATATTATACATCAAATAAATAGAATGAAAAACAAAGACCATATGATTTTTTCAATTGATGTAGAGAAGGCTTTTGATAATATCCAACATCCTTTCATGATAACAACACTCAAGAAAATAGGGTTAGATGGAACATTCCTTAAACTGGTAGAGGCTACCTACAGCAAACCCAAGGTCAATATCACATTGAATGGAGTAAAAGTGAACGAATTTTCACTCAAATCTGGAACAAGACAAGGATGCCACTGTCTACACTGCCATTTAACAGTGTTGGAAATTCTAACCATCACAATCAGGCAACAGAAAGAGATTAAAGGAATCCAAATGGGGGCAGAGGAGGTCCCTCTTCATAGATGCCGTGATCTTATACTTGGAATACCATGGACTCAAAAGCTCTTAGAAATGATCAAGGAATGTAGCAGCATCTTGGGATACACAGTCAATACCCACAAATCAGTAGCCTTTGTAGTTGTCAATAATTATTTAGCTGAGAACAAAATCAAAGACTCTATTCCTTTTGCAATAGCACCAAATAAGATGAAATTCCATGGGACTATATCTAACAAAAGATGTCAAAGATCTATATAAGGAGAACTATGAAACTTTGAGAAAGGAAATAGCAGAAAATGTCAACAAATGGAAGAACATACCATGCTCATGGCTGGAAAGAATCAACATTGTTATATGTCCATGCTACCCAGAAGAATCTATAAATTTAATGTGATCCCCATCAAAGCACCAATGTTATACTTTAAAGATTTTGAAAAAATAGTACTTCGATTTATAGGGAACCAGAAAAAATCTTGAATAGCAAATACAGTTCTTAGAAATAAAAACAATTCTGGAGGCATCACATTGCCAGACTTCAGGTTATATTACAGAGCTATAGTGATCAAAACAGCATGGTACTGGAACAAAAATAGAGACACAGCTCTGTGGAATAGGATAGAGAAACTAGAGATGAACCCAGCCCCATACTGTCATTTGATCTTCAATAAGACTTACAAAATTATGCACTGGGGGAAAAGAATCCTTATTTAACAAATGGTGCTGGGAGAACTTGTTATTCACATGCAGAAGACTGAAACTGAACCCACACCTCTCACCATTGACAAAAATTGATTCTCACTGGATAAAAGATTTAAATTTAAGACATGAAACAATAAAAATTCTAGAAGAGAGTGTAGGGAAAACACTTGAAGATATTGGCCTAGGAAAAACCTTTATGAAGAAGACTCCCCTAGCAATTACAGCAACACCAAAAATAAATAACAGAGACTTGATCAAGCTAAAAAGATTTTGCACAGCTAATAGTAAGTAGCACAAACAAACTAATATACAGTCTTCAGAATGGGAGATTTTTACATGTTATGAATCTGACAAAGGCTTGATAACTAGAATCCACAGAGAACTCAAATTAAAACTGCAAACAACCCTCTCTATGAAGAAGTGATTTGAACAGAAACTTCTCTGAGGATAACAGACAAATGGCCAACAAACACATGAAAAACTGTCTTTAATCATCTGAGAAATGTCAATCAAAACCAGTCTAAGATAAGATATCATCTAACCCTAGCAAGATTAGCCCACATCACAAAGTTACAAAACACCAGATGTTTGAGTGGATGTGGAGAGAAAGTAACACTTCTACACTGGTGGTGATATTTCAAACTAATATACCACTTTTGGAGAGAAGTGTGGAGAATCCTCAAAGATCTAATAGTAGAGCTTCCATTTGACCCTGCAATCCCATTACTAGGTATCTACTCAGAAAAACAAAAATCATTTTGCCACAAAGATATTTGCACTAGCATGTTTATTGTACCTCAATTTATAATTGCCAAGTTGTGGAAGAAACCTAAGTGCCCATCAACCCATGAATGGATCAACAAACCATGGTATATGTATAGCATGGAATATTATGCAGCCATTAAAAAGATGGAGACTTTACATCTTTTGCATTTATCTGGATGGAGTTGAAATACATTCTTCTTAGTAAAGTATTGCAAGAATGGAAAGATGAATATCCAATGTACTCCATAGTAATACAAAAATCAATATATAAATAATTATATGTTCCTAAGAACAATAAAACACTATTATAGTTCAGTTCAGAGGGGAGGGAGAGGACATATGGCAGAAGGAGACAGGGCATGGGCAGGATCTCACCTAATGTGCACATTGTGAAGGTGTATAACACATCCCCTGTGTGAGGGTCTCATCTACAAATGGAACTTTACCCTGGAAGTGAGAACAATGTAACCTAAATGTTGTACCCTCATATTAACTTGAATAAAGTTTTTTAAAAAGAAAAAAAAAACTCAGAAAAATGTTGTTGCTGAGAAAAACAAAAGTAATTCAGTGAAAGTAAAACAATACTATATCTACTGAAGTAAATCGTCACCCAAAAGATTCCTATTTGGCCACATCATAATCAACATTTTAAAGAAAGAACAAGATTGACTTGAGATTTCACAGTATCACTTATTCTATGACTTACAGTCTTTATCATAAGGGTTTATTCTCATCATAGCATAGTTGATGGCTAAAACCTACTCGCAGATGTAGACATTGACAGAGTCAAGTTTGTGTAAGTTAACAGAACCTAGAGAATTTCTCAACCTGCTATTCATATTCTCCTTCCGGAGACTTTATTGTTAGAGTTCAAATACTGTTCAAGAAGATATGAGGGATACCAGTAAATATGAAAGGATTTTTGATTCCCCCAATTTGAGCAGTATAATTAGAGAAACAAAAATATATACATATACATACAAACAGACTGAAATACAAAGCACCACCCCAAACTAGAATTCCTATCATGCATTAGTGTTGCTATGGGAGTTTACTTTGCCTGTTTGTTTACCAGAAGGCAATGCTAAGCTGGCTGAGATCCTCACAACAGACATCCTTAAAAGGGAATGCAAGAACCACTCAGAAATGGTGCAGCATTATGTTCTCCTCCTCGGAAATATTTACCATTCCAAAGAAGGATACATTTTTCAGTCAGAGATAATACAGAAAGGAAAGCATTTTGGGTAGTGGGATTATATTGTCAACAGCTGATAAGAAACTTCCTGGGTTGCTTGAACACTATTTTAACGTTGTAATAGTTAAACTTAATGTTCTTTTTCAAATATTTCCTAAATTATATTTTTGTTGAAACATAATATTGATACATACTATGTGTACATATTTATGGGGTGCAGGTGATATTTTGTCACATTCATATAATGCATAATGATTAAATCAGAGTATGTAGAGTATTCATCATCTCAAGTATTTGTTATTTCTATATGTTGTTGGTTACAAACAAATGTGTCTAAAAGAGCCTGAAGAAATATTTCAAATAGCAGTATTCTAAATCATATGCAAAATCATAAGTAATCCTTCAAGAATATTGTATTGTAGATAGGAAATGGTATAAAAATCTAATAAAACACTTTAAATATCAAGGTGCTAAAATACTTGATTACATGTAAAAAATCAGAAAACTTCAATTTAAGAAATAACCCACTTGGGATTTTTTGCATTTGAGTTTAAATCAAATCTAAAAATATGTGTCAGAAGCTTTAATACGTTGCCTTACTTATTCATCAGAGCAACTCTGTGAGCATATATTATTATTATTCCTCTATTATACAGGTAAAGAAAACTGATGTACAAAGTGTATAAAAAACTTCCCAATATTCCATAGCATATAAAATGTGTATGCATATAGATATGGCCTCTTAGTTTTGTGAAAATATGTCTTTAGTTAAGGAAATAATTGCTCCTTTCAGGCTTATCAGCAGGGGAGATTTGTTTCACTTTTACCTCCCATTTTTTCCTTATAGAATAGAATTAATAACATAGGGAATGCCTATTTATTTCCTGCCACATTAATTTATTTTGTAATTATGCCATTTTATTTACTCAATAAGTATTTTCTGACTTTTTTTAATTCTTTACTTATACATGGACCATTATGAAAGGTTTTTTTTTTTTTTGCAGTTTTTGGCTGGGATCGGGTTTGAACCCACCACTTCTGGTATATGGGGCACACACCCTACTCCTTTGAGTCACAGGTGCTGCCCTCATTATGAAAGTTTTAAGATACAGAAAAATCAAGAAATATAGAATCTGCACAGGCAGAATTAAATAAAGCCCTCCCATCAATACTAACAATTTGAACAAGTTGAAACTTTCACAGGTGAATCAGAAAGGACACTGTTGACGTGTTACGTGGAAGGGAAATAATGAACCATAACACAGTCTGTCTAAAAACTTTTGTTGTAACCTATATATTACTAGAACTCTCTTGTCTTGAAAAATTATTATCCTTTAAACTCCTAAATGTTAAATTGCATTTTGGTTTATTGAAAGAACTTGCAGATAAAGTTCAAAAATATGTGTCAGAAGCCATATTTTCAAGCCACTCTTGGTAATCATAAAGGAATTGTTAGGAAACACAGGAATGATTAAAACATTATGATAGAAAAATCAAGCCATAATTTTCATAAAGAATTAGCAGAAAGTATATTCTGTATACTACAGCCCAGTGTATTTGACAATAACACTACAAATATGTTTAATGGGGATTGTTAGAGAGATATCTTGAAAGTATTTGGAAAAACGTATACTGAGCACTAATGGGCATTCATAACAAATCTTGGCAGATCACTGAATTGGCTGGTTATGAGGTGGCTGCAGACACCTACCACAGAGTGAGTCTGACTCTTGTCATCAGTGCCTCTAGTCCTATACTCTATCTACAAACTGTTGCTAAATTAAATGTCCAGTTTTAAATATGAATTTGCTTAATTTAAATGTTCTTTTTTTTTTTTTTTTTTGAGACAGAGCCTCAAGCTGTCGCCCTTGGTAGAGTGCTAGGGCATCACAGCTCACAGCAACCTCAAACTCTTGGGCTTAAATGATTCTCTTGCCTCAACCTTCCAAGCAGCTGGGACTACAGGCGCCTGCCACAACACCCAGCTTTTGTTGTTGTTGTTGTTGTTGTTGTTGTAGTAGTTGCCATTGTTGTTTAGGCCAGGGCCAGGTTTGAAGCAGCCAGCCCCGGTGTTATGTGGTCAGCGCCCTAACCACTGAGCTATGGGCGCCAAGCCTATAATTCCAATGTTAATTATAAATCAGGAGAGAAACACGATATTAAACCAATACTCCAGATGAGAACTCTTTATAACTCACTTTGTCAGTAGGAACCTTGAACGAGTTCATCAGCTACAACAAATGTGGTTCTTTTGCTTGGGAAGGATAGTACCGATCAGCATGAATTTAACAAGTTGTTTAAAAGAAAACAATTCAAGATAATTTAGGGATTAATTTACTGAGGTATATGCCATCAGGAAAATTTAGCATCCATATGATCTATAATTGGTTTGAAATTGCTATAGCATTTCTAAATCAAGGCATGGCTGTTAATTAACATGTGAAATGGGAATGATATGATTATTCTATCTCCAAATTGTTTCCATTGTAGTCTGTGTTGTAGTTATACTTGAGAAAGGATTTGAAAGATTCATGAATGTCTTTAAGGCTGGTAAGCAACTCATTATTTTCATACTGTGAAGAATGGAGATGTAAAAATCCTAAATCTGTAACTCCATTTTAGGACTTTGTCAAGTTTCCTCCAAGACATTATAGAATTACTGACAAATCCCTATGGAAGCAATTTCTATTACTGCAGAATTAAAGTATTCTACTGCCAGAGAACCCCATTACAAAGTCAGCACTGAATGCTGGGGGATAGGATCAGCATATTCTTGTAACAGACTATATTATAACAGGTTTTTCTCTATATAATTGCTACTGTAAAAACCTTTGAAAATATTACTTTCACCTCCAGCTATAAAAGTAATACTGGGGAAAAAATTTAATACTGAGAAAAATATTAAGACAAAAAAAATGCCTATAGTTCAATGACCCAAAGATAAAAACTGACATAATTGCATGGTTTTGGACAGTTGTCTCTATTTGAATGTATTACAGGCCTGTATTTTATCTACAACATGGGATCCTACTCTGTAAACTTTTTCATTTAACTATATACCATCGCCATTTCCCCATGACATTAGATGTCCTTATGAAATACTTTTGTAGCTATGTAGCTTCATACATGTTTAGGGTCATGGCTGAGATTTCTGGTCCAGCTGAAACTACATAATGCTTAATTTTGATTGTTTAATTTACATGCTATGATTCAATCTTTTGGAGAAGATTAGTTATTTTTTGTTATTCAAACCTAAAATATTTTCTTAAAATATTTATTTATATTAATCCATAACTTATATATAATTTTCATCTTTCATCAATTTTATCACTAAGATTAAAATACCTTGAAGTAAATGAATTATCTCAGAGAATTTTTTTTTATTGTTGGGGATTCATTGAGGGTACAAAAAACCAGGTTACACTGATTGAACTTATTAGGTAAAGTCCCTCTTATAATTGTGTCCTGCCCCCAAGAGGTATATCACACATCGTGACCCTCTCTCCCTCCTTCTTTCCTTCTCTCCACCGTAATTTTATCTAAATAATCTGACAGAGAGCATATATACACCAAGTATTCCTGGCTGCTCTGCAGATATTACTCTAGAGGAAAAGCATAATTCAGATGTGTAAAATTCACTTTTAATGTAATTATTGTCATTTTATAGATAGCGAAAAGGGAATTTCTCATCCATCATTATCCACATAATTCATAGATATTCTTAAATATACATTACATGATGATAAAAATCACTAGTGTATGAATAAATAACTAGAAGAGACTTTTAATGAAATATTTAGTATAATTTCAAATATTTTCATCTTGTCTGTCCCTGCTTACATAATTTGTTCAAAAGCACAGACTATTTTTTAATTCCCAAGATTGAAACATAACAATCTGTCAAACACTATAATTTAATGATATGAAGTGATTTTTTTGAGTTAAAAATTAAAATTTAAGTTAATGACTTTTTAGCCATAGTTGTTATTATGAACACTAATTACTAAGTTTAATAAAAAGTAAAGATTTTTTAAACATATCTTGCCCAACAGTGTGTGAATGTGTATATGTGTATGTGAGCAATGAGTAGAATACAGTTTTATGTCCTTCAACACAAAATGGAGGAGTTTGACTTTTTTCCCGAATAGTAACAGTAATGACAGCTATCATTTATCCAATAGTGACAATGTACCTCATACAATGTAAAGCACTTTAACCTTACAGGGCATCAACTTGGCAGGGACTATGATCATCACAAAATTTTTAAGAAGAAACATTTTATTGTCAGTATCAAAATCAGATCTTTTTTTTTTTTTTTTAAGACAGAGCCTCAAGCTGTCCCCCTGGGTAGAGTGCCGTGACATTACAGCTCACAGCAACCTCCAACTCCTGGGCTCAAGCGAGTCTCCTGCCTCTGCCTCCCAAGTAGCTGGGACCACAGGTGGCCGCCACAACACCTGGGTATTTTTTTTTTTGGTTGCAGCCATCATTGTTGTTTGGCTGGCCCGGGCTGGATTCGATCCCACCACCTTAGGTGTATGTGGCTGGCGCCTTAGCCACTTGAGCCACAGGCGCCAAGCCTCAAAATCAGATCTTAAATCCAAGTATCTAGAAATGAAATGCAGATCCTTAACCAGTAGGGTATTAACATCATCCCCCCCCCCCAAAAAAAAAAAAAGAATGAGTTACGGGTTTGCTATTATTGATCCTTTTAATGTTGAGGTGTCCAGGAGGATGATCCCTACCCTTTACCTTTCCAGCTCTAGGCATCTCTTTGATTTGGAAAGTAGACAATTATTTAAACATTACAATACCATGTGATCATTCTATTGTTTCTGCCATAATACTAAGAATATTTCAGTATTCATATCAATACTCATCTATAATACTTTCTCGCAGAATCATGAACTTTCATAGCAATCATATACCAATGCCAGTATGGTACCTGATGAATACCAATGGGGAGTCAGTCACTGACCCCGGAATAAATAGTAGTGTAATTATGTGAACAACCTATATATTTACATATCATCCTCCAAGTGACTAAGAATATTTTAACACATTCTCTATATGTTCCTTTCATTATATTTTCTCCTTTTGAGGTGTGGCTGGAACAGATGCATTTGCTGCATTCACTGCATGCCTTCGCATATTCCTGATCTCTCCCATGCAGACAAAGATGGCAACGACCTTCTTTGGTAAGCTTTTTACTGCTTGTCTCATAACTGTTCTTTTTGTTTGGTATGAGCTATTCCGCTTATCAACACTTTTTGTCCTTGATTGCACTTGTGTCTACAAAGATTCATTGCCATTGGATTTTTTTTTTTTTTTGTAGAGACCATGCACATCTTGGGTGTGCTTTCTTATTTTTTTTCACAAAGTTATCATGCCAAATGTTTCAAAAAGTATTTTCTTCCCAATTCTTTCTTCAAATGAAGTTGTGACCAGTGGCTATTTGTTTGCCAAAAATTACGTACACATTGTATGCTGCAACGTCAATGGTTGAAGAAAATTGCTAGCAGCCAACGCTGAGTTCCTCAGTGACAGGAATATGTTCTCACGCACTTGTCAAGCGCACCAACAACTGCTTTAGTAGCATTGTAAAAGCAATTACATCAGGCTTGTTGTCCGTCACCTTCACATTTGTAGGTTTCCACACTTCATGTGTAGAAAGTACTGTAACACTTTTCCACATTTCATGTGTAGAAAGTGCTGTAACTACCTTTCCTGTCTTTGGAACATAACTTACCAATGTCACAGAGGGAAAGAAAAGGCAAATCCTACTGTACCAGATGGAGAGTTTTTTATCAAGGCTGGTGTGAGTTCTAGAGGCAATTCCCTTTTAGCACTGCAAACAGTGCCAACTGTGGTTATATGTTTTTGAAGCAAGTCGAAAGTCAGGCCAATGGAGGTAAACTTTCTGTCCATGGTACTATTTCTTCCAAAATGTTCCAAATGAGTTACGAACCAGCTCTTTTACAATCTCAGAGCCACTATTGTAATTTTTCTGAACGTTCTCTGATTTCTGTGCATATGGCTCTGTTGGAAAATACACAAAATATTCACTGCAATTCCATGCTTCCCAAGTTTAGTTGGTATGTAAAGTCTGAATGGACGACACTCATGGAAAGACACTAATTCCTCATCAACAGTAACAGATGGTGAGGATTGTATTAAAGTGAGAGCTCATTTATAAGCATATTCCGAAGCTCTCAAACTGGAGCAAGCAACATGCTGTCTATGAGCATCACCTGGTGCAGCAGCATCAAAACATAGACATTCAGTAGGAGTCACATTCTGTGTTCTGAGAACATAGCACAGTAAACTAGAAAATTCTCCTCACAAAAAAATCTCGGATATCATATTTATTTTATGGTTACACATCAACATTTAGAAGAATTCTAATTCATCCTAATGTCTATTCTTTTACAAAATCACCATAATTTTGGATGACTATGCCCTCACATAACTCTTTGACTAGATGTAATTTCTGGTGTGTAAACTTGGTAATTACATCCACAGTTTGACTGTCAATAAATAGTTGGAAAGCATCTGATGGAGTTTGGGGTTCTATTCCTGATCATACTCCTGGTTGAGTCCTTATAATATTAGCTGATTATTATCTTCCCTCATCCTTTATCAACTGTGAGTTCCATAACATTCCTGATGGTTTCCAGATGGTTTCACCTGAAAGTGATGGTAGGCTGCACTATTTTTATAAGTGAACCTGGTCTTCTTCTCCTGGGCTCCATATTTCACATTTCTTCTTCTCCTTCATCATCATCTTCTTCTTCTTCCTCTTCAGTCTCTTCCTGGAATTAATAATTTCACTTTCTACCTCTA
>NW_003852770.1:51488-89778 GCF_000181295.1 Otolemur garnettii
CTGATACTATTAGTTCTTCCTCTATCTCCACTGCCAACAAATTACACTACTTCCTCACAATATTTGTGTCTTTATCATGAGAAAAAAAAGTCATTGCTTGACATAAATGGATTTACAGAATTATCAGATATTCTATATCTCTGATCTTCAGCAAACACAAACAAACTCATTGCTTACTTAACTTCATTATGAAAAACACTTAAAAAAAAACAATAGAAGGCCAGCTTTTCATGGAAAAGAGATTGCAATTCATCACTGCTGGTAAGTGTAGAGAACTTCTGTTCCTGTCTAATATCAACAGTCATAAGCAGTGAAACCACAAATCCTTGCAGAAACAAATATACAACAACAAAACCACAATGAGGTCAGTCACTGACTCACCATTGATATGCAACTGTTAACTACAGTCATTTTCTTGTCACTTCAGCCACCCAATTCTCCTGGAAAATTCTCAGAAGTCTTGAATTTTAGTATCTTGCTCCCTGACCTCAAACACCTATCATTTAGTTCCCTCATTACTATATACCCTCTGTACCTGTTTAACCACACAGATATCTTCCAGTCTCCTTTACTTCCATTTTCTCTCAGTTAGTGAGTCCTTTCCATCTTTTTCCTTCTATACCTAATGCGGGCTTCTTGATAAATCACTGAAGCTACTTGCTCTCGTTCCAGTGCCTTCAATCCTGCCTTAATTTACTTGGGCTGTTATAACAAAATGCCATAAACTAGGAGACTTAGAAACAACAGAAATTTATTGCTTGCAGTTCTAGAGGTTGGGAAGTCCAGTACAAAAGCACTCGCACATTCAGTATCTGGGGAGGGTTTTCTCATGAAGAAACAGTGCCTGCTTCTTTCCTTGCATCCTCACATGGTAGACATAGGGAGGGAGTTCTATGGGCCTTTTAAATAATGACACTAATACCATTCATGAGGGCATCATTCTCATGACCCAATCACCTTCTAAAGGTTCCATATCCTAATACCATACTTTGGAGGTTAATATTTCAACATATGACTGCTGCACCTCCATCACAAACATTCAGATCATAGTGCATTCCTTACAGTTATATATTTTCACAGCATATAAATAGAAAAACTTCAGATCTGATCTGTTTATCTATCTATCTATCTATCTATCTATCTATCTATCTATCTATCATTAGACCTGGGAAGTTGAACAGTGCTGGAAAGTACTACACAACTCAGCATGCCAGTACCATGTTAAATATATATTTTTTCCTATATTACCTGAGTGCCAGGGATTGACAGTCAATAATTTTACTTGTCTTTATTCACCAAGGTCTTTCACTTACCTCATATTGTACTACTCATATCTGGCCTTTGTGAGTCTTAGCAGATGCATTTACTCATTTAATCATGTGAATTGGTGCCTTCACCTGTGCCTTTGACTCTATCTCTTCTCCCTTCCTGTTGCCTCTGGGCCCTAGCTCCATCACTGATTTCCCCTTCTTTTTTCTCTTCAATCTCAATCTGCTATCTATCTATCTATCTATCTATCTTCTATCATTTATCTCTATACACACTCTTATCTCTACACATAGATATATACATTCAATATGTATACATAGACATTTATGTGCAAATATATACATATATATTAGATATAGATAAAATTGCCCCTGAGATTTTTGAAAAATAGCCTATAGGTTTTCTAAAACTTTTGTCTCCTTAACAAAGAACAAAATTATCGTTTTACATAATGTCCCCCTCCAGCTATCATTCAGTCTATTGTGAAACTTTCAAAGTTTAATCTGGTTTTTTCACTTCATCACATTATTTTACACTTTATTATCCTGTATCTGGAGTTTACTCCAGTGTTTTAGCTCAGGCTATCAGTGGTTTCCTTATTTCAAATCCAAAGAAATTTTTCATGCCTTTTATTATCCAGCCTTGTTGCTGCATTTCACATTGATGATACACTTTGTGAAATGCTCTATCCTCTTGGACTTCATAATGTAACAAAGTGACTTCATATCACCAACTTATTTCTTCTAGGTCATTTTGCCGGCTCTTTTTCCTGCTCTTTCCCCTTAAGTGTAGGTGGTTAGTAGAGTTTCAACCATGTCCCAATGCTCTTTTTATTTCACTGTCTTTAGTAAACCCCATCATGTCTTTGTCTTTAATACCAACAATATGCTGACTTCATCCCCATCTGTATTTCAAGTTGAGACTCTCTTACAGGTTCCAGTTTATCTACTGGATATTTTTATGTATATCAAGCTTTTATTACTAGCATTAGTTCTGTGTCCATTGATGAGGACAAGGTTTTCAAACATTTACAATTCTTTCCCATTTATCATTCATTTAGTCAATTTCTGAACATTCTTTCTTCTAAATATAGCACAACCTCTATAGTTGACCACCTCCTAAAACTGACCTAATTTTCATAGACCAGACATGTACCACATGTACATACGAGTACAGTAAACCTTGTTCCTTATGTTGACCACCTTTGTATGTCAACTAGTTGGTTACAGTCCCTTGGGTAGTCAACTTACAGAGGTTCTATTATAGTTCCTGAATATGCACCCTTGTCTCCATCCCTACTATTGCTATCCTGTTTCATGATGCCATTATTTCTTCTCTAGATGTAAACAAAGCCATCATGATCTTACCGTGAATACCACTGTATACTGAGCTTAATCATGTAGTCAATGAAATATTTTCAAAAGGAGAGTGACATGGTGAGATTATTATAACATAAAGAAACCATATCATGCTTACAGTGTGGAAAATGGAAGATTAAGAGCAGGAGGAATAGCTAAGAACTTATTGGAGAAACTTTGGTGAGAGATGAGAACCTACACTAAAATATTGAAGGTAAGAATAGCAAGTAGAAAATGGATTAAAAATATATTTAGGAAAAATTTGTTGTAAATAAGACATTAGGTAAAGTAACTTTTATGTTGCAAATCCTTCAGGAAATTAATCTGTTCATTGGCTTACCTTGTGTTCATTTCTACTCAGTATCACATGTTCACTAATATGATCTCATCCAACTCCTCATAGTTACAAGTCAATCTTCCAAGGCTGGACACCTGTAGCTCAGTGGTTGAAGTGCTGGTCCTATGCACCAGGGGTGGTGGGTTCAAACCCAGCCTCTGTCTACTTTTTTAAAAAATCAATCCTCCATTTACTTTTGGTCAATTCCATACCTCTCTCTCCAAATAAAAATCTCACTGCTCAATCTGTTCATACCTATCAAATCTGTAATATGTTTATGCACATCAAAATTGCTATTTACCTTTCAGTAAAAATTTAACATTTATTAGGCAATGCATAGAGCAAATGTTTCATTAGGTATAAATTCAGCTCCTAGAAGTTAGAAACTAGAGCATTAATCACTTCATACCACAGACTTCTTGCAGGGCATTGTTGTCCTTTTATCATGCTGAACTCTCTTCACAGGTCTAAAGTTCCCATAAAGAAACCACAACCATCAACATGAATGAAGCCAAATGCTTTTCCTGCTCTTGCACCACTGATAATTTTGAATTATCATTGTGCTTCACAGAATATTTTATATATATGTTATATATTTTTTTCCAGAAATGGGGTCTCACTCTGTTACGAAGGCTAGAGTGCAGTGACTTCATCATAGCTCACGACAACAGCAAACTCTTAGACTCAAGCAAAACTCCTGTCTCAGCTTCCCACATAGCTGGGATTATAGGCATGAGCCATTGTGCCAAACTTTATATTATCTTAATTAATACTTAAAAACATCTACAAGATTAATATTCATCTCATTTGAAGTAACTGTTAACCCGAATACAGAGAAATAAATTGCCATGTAACTAGTAAGCACTACTGTTGTGAATTTGAATCCAAAAATAATTATTTCTGTCCGCTTACTCCAAGAAGATAAATCATCATTTTATTTGTGGTTTAGGGAGTAGATAAAGAGAAGGAAACATATGAGAAGTAGTTAGAACTTTAGTATTCAGGTGTGATCATTTTCAAGTTTACATTGGATTGCTATCAAATTCCAAGTATTTAGAATACATTATATGGCAAATAAATAATTGTCTTAATTTTGTTTCCTGAAATTAAGTGGTTTTGTATTTTTACACCCCAATAAATGCATATTTATTTTGTTTTGCTTTAAAAAAATGCTTTAGTTATAGAATGCCATATTTTTGCAGAAGACTTAAATATTTACAAGTTTATAATTGTTCCAGTTCTTCAACCTGTTGGTTTTAATGCACAGTGAATATGTCTGTCCTTTCACACTATACATTGATTTGCATTGTGCAAACAAAGCTCTGTTGTAACATATTTGCTAAAGTGCTCAGAGATTATAGGTAGTTTATGAACCTATTTTCAGGAGTTAGTATTTTTTTTGATTATTATAATTACCTTTAATTATAGGTTAATTACTCCTGCAGTACATATGGTCACGATATTTTTATATATGTGCATTTTAAAGTATTAAAGTTAACATGTATCATTATCATTATTTATCATTTATCAACTCATCATATATCAGAAATTGAAGGAAGTTCATAAGTCAGCCAAACAAACTTATCATTAATTTTTTTTTTTCAGTTTTAGCCAGGGCCCGGCTTGAACCTGCCACCCCCAGTATATGGGGCTGGCGCCCTACTCCTTCCGCCACAGGTGCCGCCCCTTATCATTAAATTTAAAAAATAATCTCTATTCAAAACATACATGTAAGACCCAGACTACCAATAAAAAACATAAAATGAAGGACACTTTTTAGTAGTAGTTATGAAAAGAAAAATCACAATCTTTTTTGTTTATCTAAAACCAAAATGACTATAATGCTTATTAGTAAGGGCACTCACTATATGTCAGGCATTGTTCTAAGTGTTCACATGTATGAACTCATGCAATCCTCACAACAATGCTGTGATGAAGTTATTGTTAATATTATTATTATTTTTATTTATAGATGATGAAGCTGAAGTGTATGTTGGTGAAATAAATTTGCTCAAGCTAGTATACTAGTTAATGGCAGAGCCAGGCTTCAAATCCATGCTATTTGGCTCCTTGTTCTTTCAACACAGATTTTTATCCTTAATTTAGCTTTAGCAGACATTTTTGGATTGTTTTAGGAAATCCAGAGTTTTGTAGCCAGGTTATTCTAATTGGCAAGAACCAAAAGCACAATATGCCCACGATTTAGTCATAGGATATCTATGTTCTCTATACTGTTAGAACATTTTTTTAAGTATAATTTTATTCTTACAATTGGAAATGCATACCTTCTGCTTTGAGTGAAATCAATCTCACTCATTTTACCCCAGTCGATGTTTGAGAAGAATATGCATCTTTTCTTCAGTCAACTAGATTTCTTTCCATAATGATATGCTGCATTGATCAGCTCTGAGAATATTTATAACCCATCTCATTTTAATAGGACTGTTAATATTCCTGATGTTTCAACAAACACCATTAATCGTTTCAGGGTTTATATATTGACAAATTACTTGATATGTGGAAAAGAAAAATATAATAAAAGACAACCAAATCACAGCTTTCAGCTGCTCACAGGACAAAAGAGTGTTAACATAATTTAAGGATTCAAAGAGGATTAACAACCATGCCAGCAAGAAGGTACCCAACAAAAACAATCCAGTCATAAGTTAGCAGTGGATACTGGCAATAAAACAAATGCCCCAGTTAAGATTATACATTGCAGAATGAAGCATCAATTTTAAATTAGTGGAATTAAAAATATAATCCTGAAGCTTTTTTTATCACAGTACTTTGGTTTGCAAATGGCATACATTAGTTTGACAGAGAAACCCTCTGCAAGGATTTTATAGGCTAGGAAGTCTTCAACAAATGACTATGCCTTGAATTATAAATTTGATGAAATTTCTAGAATTTGGTATATATTGCCATGAATAAAATATATGACCAGAAATAATAGATACTAATTTTATGAAGCAAAAATATACTGTAAAATATAAACAGAGGATATAAAATAGTTTAAAACTTATCGGTACACATATAAGAATGTAGACATTCTTGCTATGCAAATTAAATATTTTAATTTTAATATATACTAAGTATTATCGTACAACAAAGATGTTGCCTCAAAATGACACTTATTCCAATATTACTGCGAGTGCTCAGAGTATGATTAGAATTTGTCATCTGGGATTTTATTGAACTTCTTACCAATTATTGCACCTTGTTTTAAACCAAAGTATTTGTTAATTTTACTTTTATTAAAGTAATTTCAAATTACTTTTGGTTTTATTTTTACAAATAATACTCACCTACAAGTGATGTGAGTGATATAAAACAGGTCACTGGCACATAGAAGATGCTAAATTACTGTTTCATGGATAAATAGTGAGATACAAGCTCCAAAGTTAACTTGAAGAGTGAAGCTTCACAAATTACTTGTGCAGTAGCATCATCATGGATATAATGATGATTATAATACTATGATAATAGTTAACATTCTCCGATGTAAACCACTTAGAAGAGGATGCCACTTAACTGGATGGATGAATTCAAGTCTTCACATTGTAAAATCAATCATCTTACTTTTAAAGTCACATTTTATATATCCAGAGTTTAATTTCTTAGAATTTTCAGACTTTTAATTTATTCAGATTAATTTTAATTTATTAATATTATTTTTTATTGTTGGGGATTCATTGAGGGTACAAAGAACCAGGTTACATTGATTGCATATGTTAGATAAAGTCCCTCTTATAATTGTGTTCCACCCCTAAAAGGTGTGTCACACACCATGACTCCACCATCCCCTTCCCTCCTTCCCTCTCTTTGTTCATCCCTTCTCCCTTCTCCCACCCCCTACCATGTACTAGGTCATTTACTGTCCTCATATGAGAATTGAGTGCATAGGATTCTTGCTTCTCCATTCTTGTGATGCTTTACTAAGAATCATGTGTTCCACTGCCATCCAGGTTAATACAAAGGATGTGAAGTCTCCATCTTTTTGATGGCTGTATAGTATTCCATGGCGTACATATACCACAGCTTGTTAATCCATTCCTGTGTTTGTGGGCATTTAGGGTGCTTCCACATTTTGGCTATTGTAAATTGATCGGTGATGAACAGTCTAGTACAGGCGTCCTTATAGTAAAAGGATTTTTTTCTTCTGGGTAGATGCCCAGTACTGGGATTGCAGGATCAAATGGGAGGTCTAGCTTGAGTTCTTTGTGGGTTCTCCATACTTAAAAATGTTGTTTTAGTTTGCATTCCCACCAACAGTGTAAAAGTGTTCCCTTCTCTCCACATCCACGGAAGCATCTGTAGTTTTGGGATTTTGTGATGTGGGCCATTCTTGCTGGGGTTAGATGATATCTCGGGGTGGTTTTTTTAAAGGCAGTTCAGTAGTTATCCACCATAGTATAATACACAGGAGATTAAAAAATTAATATTGCTTTTGTTCAAATACAACTAAAAAACATGAGCAATGATTCATGTTCTTTGTACTGTCTGTGGCATTTCCACCATTAGTGGACTGTCACTATAGGTACGCTACCAGGATGTCTTCAAGCAGATTTTTCTATGCAGATAATTAAGGAAAAATCAGCAAAATTTGTTAACCAATAGACAAATCAGTAAATTGGAGGAACTGTTGATGGACTATCTAATATTAGGTAACACGTTTGTTATAATTTTGCCTTTTCTAAGTCAATGGAGGACTGAGAGTAAAACTGTCAAAGATAGTAAATTCTCAGTGATTCTTGAATAAAATATCATCCAAAGTATTGCCTTGAATTTGGTAGTATACTTAAAATAACTGTTAAGAATCCCTGCTTACTCTTCCTGTTAAATTTATCATTATATTCTGTCCTCAGTTCCAGTGAATTCACCCAAGCTTTCATCATCCTTGTTTGACCATTTGAAGATTAAATGTGTGTGTGTGTGTGTGTGTGTAGTGCTTAGACCAGCGTTTGGCATGTCATAATTCAATCTAGTAAGGATCCACCATGTGCCATAAGCATCGTTAGCAACAAAGAGATACAATAAAATGGCTTAAGACCTTCAATTACTCAGAATCTAGTGAGTGAGACAGAAACATAAATATCTGCACTGTACGGCAGGTTGTAGCAAATGCAATGATGAAGGCACAAATGAGGATGGGAAGAGTCAGAAAAGTAATATTTATTATTACCAACTCATTCATTGAGATAAATTAACTCATTTTTTTCTGGCAATTTTAAAAAGTAAGCTGGCTAGATGTTCCTTTCAGTGTTTATGTAGTGCCTTACAGTTTTAATGGTTTTCATATACATTTTTTTTTATTGTAAACATCACAACAGGCTCATGATGAGGATAGCAACATTATTTTCATTTTATTGTAAGGAAACTGAGGTTTCTTCAATTGTCAGAAGCGCTCTGATGTCAAAGTAGGAATGAGAAAACTGTGTTCTAAGGTGATAGTCACTGGCCCAAAGTCACATAGCAAGTTAGTATAAGAAGCTCATTTGCAATTCTTGTTTGTCCATATCTCAAAAGGGATGGAATGATCAATGTATTTTTCCCACATTCTAGTCCCTGGGATGTATGTCAGTATTGTTTGTACCTTCATATTAACATGAAATTTGAGAAGTCCATTATGCCTTAGTTTACTTATTGTAAAATGGCAATAATGTGATCGACCTCTTAGGTAGAAGAGGTAGTGAAGCTTAAATGAGATCATCTAATAAAGTGATTGCACAGAGGGAAAAAATCATCTATTCCGCAGTATATTTTAGAAGAAAATAGAATATAGAATTGTATTGGCTTTGAAGTGCTTTTAGGCCCTATCTTGATAGCATATGAATCTTTTTGGCATGCAACATGGCCTTTTCAATAAGAAACCTGATGACAACAAGTAGCATGTATAAAAGTGTTTTCAAGAAGAGATTGGCAAATATATCATTAATTTTATTCAAGACACATCCTTCTTCATTGAGTATTTGTATTAATTGTTCATTCTTTCACAGTACATTACTTTACCTTAAATACTGAGGGGATATTTCAAATCAGACTCTTTCTATGGGTTCATTATTATTTTAAGCTTCCAGAAATATTTTCAGGTATGGCATTGTTAATCAAAATGAATTTCTCTGAAACTTGTGTTGCTGTAAGTTCTACAATACATATGATGGTCTGATGTAACAATAATTAGGTAGGTAAATAATTTTTTTCAAATAGTCAAATGAATTATAATTGAAGAAACAGAAATGTAGACATAGTTACTTGAATATACTTTTCATTTATCATATTCCAGAATTTATTTAAATCAGATTAATAAGCAAACTTGTAGAGAAAAAAAATATTGTTGCCAAAATTCAGAAACAGATCTCTAAATTTGATTTTAATATATAATATTGAGGAAAGGAAGATGGGAGTTGTGTTGTCTGTCAAAATTAAGTTTGGATTTGCAAACTATGAAAGCTATACACAAATATTTTTACAATGGTTATCTTTTGATAGTCATGTATTAAACTGTTCATAGTTGATGACTTCAACCCATGACAAGGGCTTCCCTATTTTCAGAATACTCTTTTACTCCATTGATTTTTCAATAAGAAAACTGATGACAATGTAACTTGGTGGAATCTATGGAATACAGTTGATGTAACAGTAAAATAACTCCAATTGAAGGCTTTAAGAGTCATTATTTGTTTCTCATAACCCTCATATGTTCATCCTCAAAATAATCTCATGTTTAAAAGAGAACAGTGTTCAGAGTGGTCAGAGACTTGTTTGTACCCATTGAGCTCATCAGTCTTGTGCTCTTCTTTTATATAACTCTCATGACTTCTGTTCTCCTTAATTACTATTATGTCAGAATCTTTTGGCACAGGTCACAGTGACTGGTTTTCTACAATATTTTTTTGTATCATTCAAAGAATAAATGAGTGTGGAGAGAGTCTCCTAAAGGTATACTAGAGGGTCATAATAAGTGAAGTTTTCATGCACATTTGTGTACAAAGAATATGACTTGATTTAAAATGCCATTTTAAAAACCACAAGATAAATATGATTAAAAATCAGGCTGAACTTGTGATCTTTGACATTATGGTACATCTTTCTATCTGTCAAGGATATACCCATCCTCTGTATCCTTGATTTCTTGTTCTTGTTTTGTCAGGATCCAGGATCCCAGACTCATTACATGACATCTGGCTCATAGTTTCTGTATTTGCTTCAGATCATCCTCAAAGTAACTGAAATCTACCCCAGAAGGTTTAGGGTCAGACTCATATCATAAACTGAATTCCATTATTTACATTGTTGGCTGAAATGGGAAGAGAAGTCAATTTGATGGTTTTCATTTGGAAACCAGCTTGTCTTCATATATAGGCTTTCCCATAGGCTATATCACAACTTTATAATGACCAAAATTTTATTTTCCTAGAATTATCATTTTCAATCTTTTCTCCAGGTATTCTTCATTACTTAGAAATGCAAATCTATTTTTTGCTGGAAAACCCTGCTCAGGAAAATCAAACATGCATTGCTATTTCCATTATTATAAGCTGCCCACAGTACTTGCCTGGAGCAGCTGCATAGAAACTATTTCATACAACATTTTCTTAGATAAGGAAAGTGTGACAAGAAAAATGCGTGATCACACCATTTATTTCAGGGCAACCTCTTCAACTATCCAAATATGAAATGGTCACGGTGAAGAGTCAAGTAAGAATGAGAGGTTTAACAAATTTACACACTGGAACCCTCGTAAATCTATGCCTGTGTCACATAAGTCACTGTGAGAAGTGAGAGAAGGAATTTTCAAGAACAAGATGTGGAATCAACCCAGATATCCATTGATACATGAATGGATTAATAAGATGTTGGCATATGTGTAGTATGGAGTACCACTCAGCTATTAAAAAAAAAAAATGGTGAACTGGTACCTTTTGTAACAACCTGGATGGAACTGGAGTTCATTCTTCTAAGTGAAGTATCACAAGAATGGAAAAACAAACAACACATGTACTCACTATTAAAATGGAACCAATTGATCAGCACCCATATGCACATAAGGTAGTAAATCTCCATGGAAACCAAGCAGGTAGGAGGGGGGAAGAAAATGAAATGGCTAAATTCACACCTAGGGGGTATGATGCTGCTATCTTGGTTATGGGTACACTTATAACATTATTAGATATGTAATAAAAAGAGCAACAAAACAGTCTGAATTTATCTTTATGAACTATGCTTGGACTTTGCTTTTTTATGAACTTTGCTTTAAAAAAGGCCTGCAGAACAATAGTTTTCAACCACTTGGCAGTATAATAGAGTCCAAATTTTGAAATGAAATAGATATAAGTTTCAATCCTGGCTACAATTATGTGACCTTGATCCTGAGTAATTGGCCTCTCTGCTATGGACTAAATGTTTGCACTTTTCTTCCCAAATCTGTATGTTGAAACTTAATCCCCAATTCAATTGTATTTAAAGGTGTGCCCTTTGGTGGTTAGGTCATGAGGGTAGAGCCTTCATGAATGGGATTTGTGTTCTGATAAAAAGGGCCCTATGGAGCAAGTTTGTCCCTTCAACCATGTAAGGACATAGCCAGATGAAGGCCATCTATGAATCAGGAAACAGGACATCACCAGACAGTAAATTTACCACTGCTTTGATCTAGGAATTCTCAGCTGTCCTAACTGTAAGATATAAATTTATGTTGTTTATAAGCCACAGTTTGTAGTATTTCAGCATCCAGAAAAGATTAAATACTCTGTAAGCTTCAATTTTCTTATTCCTAAAATATGGATAATACTAAGCTTACAGAGTTATGCTGAGGCTGAAACAAAGTCATGCATCTATCTACTTAAGCATATGGCATGTTTTTAACAAATGGTAACATTTGTGTTTACTATTGCATCAAATAATACAATGTATAATACATAATCTTTATCATCAAACATTTATCAAGTGATCATTGTGTGAAAAGCATAAGACTCACTCATTGTCCTTGAAAGTTTTACAGTCTAGTTGGTAAAATGAGGAGACATAGCATAAAATAAAATCAACAACAAAACTGGGTAGTATATGCCAAGAACTAAATGACTTGTAGTCCCTGGCTAAGGAAGAAAATGATTTGAATAGCAAAATTAATATGTCCATGCAACATGACCTCATCCTCTTGGCATGAGTCTGTGTGTAGCCACATTATAAGGACTGTCTCCAAATTGAAAGATTGAAACAGTTACTAATTTATTGACTGCAGTGCACCATCTCTATTTAACAGGGAGAAAATTAGTGCCAAGGGCAAATAGCCATAAATGGTATTCCCTAAAAGACAAATGATGAGAAGATGTGTTCTCACTGTAGGTTCTTTATCATGTTTCTATACTAACATACCATTTCCCAGCATTCTCAAAACAAACAAACAACAAACAACTATCCATCTTATTAAGTTGAATTACTCTAGTTGAGGGTAGGAAGATGGAAGGGAAAGGACTGTGTTAGAGACAATGCCCGTGATGTGACTGCTTTTTGGACAGGCCCAAGGAATGTTACTGACTTGGTCTCCATTTACTGACTCTCTGTATGTGGTTGCATGACAGAGATAATGCGGGGAAGAAATAGGCACTTAGAAAAATACAGTGAAAAACTAGTCTCTAAATCATGAAGAGAGGACTGAAAACCATGCCTTTCTGAAGCCCCAAACCTCATTTGCAAGTGTTCATTATGCAGAATCAGGGATAATCTCTCTCCTTAGGTTAATTATTCACTTAAGAAATAAATATCGACTGCTAACTCTGTGCCTTGTACTGTGCTGTGCAGGGGATAATGCGCTGCATAAGACAAGGCTGCTGCTCTTCAGGAAGCTACAGTTTAGTGAGGGATATAAGCAAACATGTAATTAGAAACAATTAAATAATTACTTTAATAGAAGCAAGTAGTGGCTATTATGGAAGTTTATTGAATGAAATATTTAACCCAGTTCCTAGAGTCAGGGTAAGTCTCAAGGGGACACAATATCAAGGCAGAGATACAAAGGAGGAATAATATTTAAGCTGGTGACAAAGGGGAAGAGCAAGGAAGAGTGTTCTAAGGACAATTGTGATTATTACTTGCAAAGGTCCAGATGCAGGAGAGATAATGCTGTTCTGGTCACAACTAAAACAGAAAGTATAAGGGTGAGAGGGATGAAACTAGAGACATGAGTAGGAGTCTGATTCTGAAGAGCCTTTCAAACCATTCTTAGGACAACTGGGACAAACGATTTTAAGCAATAGTTTATCATGATCCAGTTTGGCTTTAAAAAATTAATATGAAACAATTATTGTAAAAGAAGAATAAGCCAGAGATCCATATCCCAGTTAAAAGTTTGTTGAAGTAATGGAGATGATGTTTTCCTCAAGAAAGATAAGATCATTGGTGATGAAGATAAACGAACAGATACAAAAAGAAAAGACTGGATGCCAGTCTCTGCTGTCCCCTTCTACCTCCCCTGCCCAGAGATCTTCAAGACGAAGCTGCAGTACAAGGGAGAGAAGCCATACCAGCCTGTGGCACAGTCTCAGTACCCTTGGCCCAAGCTGCTGAAGCCCAGGCCCACCGAGCTGCTCACACTAATGCCCTGGTTGGCGCCCATTGTCTCCGAGGGAACTTTCAACCTGGAGCTTCCGCAGCACATCTACTGGCCGTTGAACCTGACCACTGTGGTCATAGTGTTTGCCGTGGGGAAGTACACTGGATTCATCCAGCACTTCCTGGAGTCGGCCGAGGAGTTCTTCATGCGTGGGTACCGGGTGCACTATCACGTCTTCTCCCACGACCCTGCAGCCATCCCCATCCCGGGGCACTCCCACTGGGAGGCCATCTCTATGCGCCCGCATGGAGACCATCAGCAAACACATTGCCCAGAGGGCACACAGGGAGGTGGACTCTCTTCTGCCTCCACACGGACAGGGTGTTCCGGAACCTGTGGGGCCCTGAGACCTTGGGGGATCTGGTGGCTGCCATTCACCCAGGCTACTATGCTGTATCCCGCCAGCAGTTCCCCTATGAGCGCAGGCATGTTTCTACCGCCTTTGTGGCAGACAGCAAAGGGGACTTCTATTATGGTGCGGCTGTCTTCGGCGACAGGTGGCCAGCGTTAATGAGTTTACCAGTGGCTGCCACGTGGCCATCCTGGCAGACAAGGCCAACAGCATCATGGCAGCCTGGCAGGAGGAGAGTCACCTGAACCGCCACTTCATCTCACACAAGCCATCCAAAGTGCTATCCCCTGAGTACCTCTGGGATGACAGGAAGCCCCAGCCACCCAACTTGAAGCTGATCTGCTTTTCTACACTGGATAAGGACTCCATCAGCTAGCTGAGGAGCTAACATCAGAGCCAGGCCACTGAGGACGGGGACCCATAGCCCTCTGGCCACTCCAACAAAGCTTCAATTCGCCAAGCCTTTCACGGAGACTGGCCATCTCCTGCCGCCTCTCAACCTGTCGGGTGGATCTGACAAAAAGGAAGTGGAACGACCACTGTATACAGCAAAAGGCTGTGCACACACGAGAACACAGAGATCAAACAATAACGGGATACAAAACAGGAGAGGAAACTAGAGGTTACACGGGCAGGCCCAGGCAGGTGAACTCTGTAGTCTCGGCCCAATTCAAAGTGCCTGAAATCCCACTGCTGGGCCCCCTTTGCATGGCACCCTGAAGGTTACACTCCTAGCACCCTTGTGTGTAGGCACCCCAGACCTCTTTTCTCTGGCTTCAGGTGTCCCGGGTACTGTATTCCTCACTCAGGATCCCTGGCCGAGCCTTTGAAATGGGCCAGTCCTGAACTCCCTCCTGTTCCCTGTACCCTAAGGTAGACCACATTCCCTGGGACTAGTCACTTCCCTTACAAGAGGGTTTGGGGAAGTTTTTGATAAAGGTGATCTTGTGTCAGGTCCTAAAAAAAAAAAAAATCAACAAGAGTTAGTGATTTATGACGTATAGTATTACATATTATTATGTCATAATTATCAGTATTCTTAGAAATACAATACCAGTGAACACTTTACTAATATAGCATATATACATTTGTATATACACATTTGTATATATACATTTGTGTATACATTTGTATACACACACACACAGAAAGTGATGAAAGAAGTCAACATATATTAAAAAACGAAAAAATGCACTAAAATAGAAATAATGTATTCTTATAATAAAAAATGAGTACAAGTCACATTGAGCACCTCTTGTAATTGCAGAAGTCAAAAGTGACTTGCGTGTTACAAATTTAATACAGTGTTTTTTTTTCTTACAATATGTATACAATTTTGGTACCTTTGTGTGTGTGTTTCTGAGTGATTGTGTCTGTATGTATGTTAGAGAGAAAGTCTATTTTCCACTAATGTTTTGCTGTGGCTATGTGTCGATATTCATTCATATTGATGTATTTATCTTTGAGCTATATATATTCATAATTTGAGGGTTTGGTAAAATATTGTATATTCATAAAATGCAGTTTCCTACCAGATTCCCATATAATGTTTTTGCAATAGATTAAATTATTCATTTTTCATATTACTATTTTATAAGGAAAATTCAAAACATGGATGATGAAACAGTTTTTAAATTTTGTTTACTTTATCTCAAGGCCACCTTGCACAATTTGGGTACATCTTACAAACTATCATATGCAATAAGTGATTTATCTAAGTTTATATGAGTAGCAAATGGTAGAGCCTCGTGCAAATCCAGTGACTATGACACAAATAGCTTTATTTATACTTTATTATCTCTTTAGGTTTTTATATTTTAGTTGTGCCTTAAAAGGATCGAATGACTTGGCAGGAGTCTTTGGGTAACAAGAGCAAAAAGCTTGGGTAAGGTAATAAGAGCTTATATGGTGAGAAAACCAATATAGCAATTTGCACAGGAAGATAAAAAAGAGCTAACTACAGAAAAACAGGCTTGGATAAAACAGGAATAAAACCTTGAATATAAGGTTAAGAAGACTTTCTTGAATCTTTTTAAAAAATGGAAATCCATGATATACCTTTTTTGTTAAGAAAGTGTTTCTGGTGTTGATTGATTAATGAGGAGAGAGGAGATTTTGAAAGACAAAGATATCATTTTGGAGATTTGACCAATAGTTTAAGCCTAAGGTACTAATATCCTGAAGTAGAGCCGTGAGTGACAGTGAAAATGGAAATGAGGTACTAAATGTAATCAATCACAGAGAAGTACAACAAATAGGAATATGAAATAAAACCCAAAGAGAAAGCTGTGGAAGGAAATGTATTTAAAGGCTATTTTAAGATGAATACATCTGTATATTTAATTGAAAAAACGATCTTTGAGTAAACGTGGTCTTGTACTTTCTCTGTAAATCTATTATTTTATTGGTTGCTGCAAATTTTACTTGCAGAACATAGCAGCCAAAAGGTTTTTTTTATCGCTCTGAATTAGTTTTCTCATGAAAACATTAATACAATTGTGAAAGAGAGTAATCTTATAGATCTCAGAATGTCATAATCCTCCTAAACATTCCCCACCAAAAATAGAGAGTAATAATAGAATATAAAGTCCATACTGGAAATGTTTTTAATTTTTTAAAAGAAAACAAATATGTGCAGAAATGTGGCAATAAGTATATAAAATTTGGCATGGGTACCTGGTACTCAAATATGCTCAATGCTCTTTAAGTATGTGTTTTCATTGAAAGTCACTTCTGTTGCATGACATAGCCTTGAAACTAGTATTAATTTTAATAATAAGTTTTTTATTCCATTAATTGAAAGTCATAAAAGCATTCCAAGCATAATTAACTATTATAGTTCAGAGATTTCAAACCCAAATGATTGTTTTCTTGTAGATATAGCTAAAATTCTTGCAATACGCATTCATATCAAACTATAAAATTTAACATACCTCCTAGGGATGTAGAAATGACCAAGATATCTTTCAAACCTAAGCTGATTAAAATTAATGAGGGGAAATATTTGTTTCTTTCTTCACTATAAGGAGTTACTGGACAAAGAGAGTATGAATATTTTAAGGTATGACAAATAACAGGTTTAGTTTGAAGAAAGTAATGACCTGCTATTATGTAATGCCCTAACGAATAGATCCAGAATCATTATTAGAAGTTGCAGCTAAAACCAAACTCAGAAACAAGAAGTAGAGAAGAGACAAAACTAAGAACAGATGTTAACAAGATGACAGAGTAGAACTCTTTCCAGCTATCATTCCCCTTCAATGTGAACAGCTATCCATGTGTGAAAGCAGATTAGATAATATGGCACCTGGATATAGGCTGAAAATGAGAAAAGTTGAAGAGTATAAGAAAGACAATAAGTTGTACAATACTTTTTTCACCTGTCTTACAAACCCAATAAGCATGATATGGAGAGAGATATTCTTACATACATCAACTTTAGGTCTGTCCCAGGGAAACCTAGTGCCAGGAAGGACAGACAGATCCAGATTCTAGGGCAGCTTCCATGGACCAAGCCTCTAGGCCTGGCCAAATTCCAGATCAGATCTTGCAGTCCCAGGGTTAACCCTAACCCCCAGAATGAATCTAGATTCCATGATTACAAGATTCAGGCCAACTTCAGCCCTGCATTTATCCCCAAAGTTCTACTCATTGGTCTGGCACCACAAACCCATTCTGCAGGTCAGAACCTGGCAATATAGGCTCCAGAAACTCTCAACATCAGGACAACTGCAGCAGTCTTAGGGTCCACACCACCCTCAGCAACAGGCTGGCCCTTATGGCTATAGGCTTCAGGCCTTCTCCCGCACTAGACTGTCTACTACATCTCTAGTTATCAGGCCATTAACTGTAGATCCAGAATTCAGAATCCTGCCAATTTAGGATCCCGCCCACCAATCCCCATGCCAATTCTTGCAGCCTCAGCACCAGTATGGCATCCTTAGCCTCAAATGCCAAGTGTGTACATAGGGACGTGGGTAGCAGGACTTCTCAGTGTCAGACATGTCTTTATAGCCCCACCCTCTGGTGTACCCAGGGTCCAGTCCTGTCCCACTAGATCTTTGGTGCCAGGCAAGACATTATATAGGGAATGAGGTTTCATGTACTGTAGCCTCAGGCCCTAGGTTAGCTTGAGGACATACAAAACCACCTCATAAAGAGCATAAAATAATTGCTTTAAGGGAGCTCAGTGAACTTGAAAAAAATCAGAAAAAAAAGAATTCAATGCAATCAAGAGCACATTAAATATTGAAAATAAGAAATTCAATATAAATACTGAAATTATTTCAAAAAATAAATTTTGTATTAGTTTGAACTCCAACCAGCAGTGTATAAGTGTTCCCTTCTCTCCACATCCATGTCAGAATCTGAAGCTAAGGGACTTTGTGATGTCGGCTATTCTTGTTGGGTTAGGTGCTATCTCAGGCTGGTTCTTATTTGGATTTCTCTGATGATTAGGGATGATGAGCATTACTTCATGTGTTTGTGGGTCATTCATCTGTCTTCTTGGCAGAAGGCTCTGTTTATGTCTCTTGTCCAAGGATAAATGGGGTTATTTGCTCTTGTCTTGTTGATTAGCTTAAGTTCTGTAGAGATTCTGGTTATTAAGCCTTTGACAGATTTGTAACTTGCAATGATATTCTCCCATTCTGAAGGTTGTTTGCCTTAGTTAAGCATCAGTAGGTATCTACCCAGAAGAAAAAAAAAATCAATTTACTATATGGACATTTGTACTTAAACATTTTATTATTATTATTATTATTTATTAAATCATAAACACAGAGGTCATGTACACATTAATACATTTATGGGGAACAACATGCTGATTTCATATAGAATTAGGAATGCTTACAACACATTGGTTAATATATACCTCATCTTGTTTACTTAATTACTGTGTTAAGACATGTATACTCTATACTAATAGATCCGACATGTACTCTTGCATTATGCACCATAGGTGTGATCCCACCATTCACCCTCCCTCAATCTGATCTCCTCCCATACATAAATGTTTATAGCAGCTCAGTTCACAATTCCAAAGATGTGGAAACAACTCAAGTGCCCACCAACCCATGAATGAATAAACAATTGTGGTATATGTATACCATGGAATACTATTCAGTCATGAAGAAAGATAGAGACTTCACATCATTTGTATTTATCTGGAAGGATCTAGAGAACATCCTCCTAAGTAAAGTATCACAAGAATGGAAAATCAAGCATCCAATGTACTCAATATAAATTTGAAACTAATAGATGAACAACTACACACCCACAGAAGAGAAAAACACATTTAAATTCAAGAGGAGGGGAGGAGGAGGGTTGTCATAAGTTTTCACCTATCAGGTACAATTTAGAGGCATATAGCACACTTCCTGGGTGAAGGGTTTAATTGCAACTTGGACTTTACCTAACAAATGCAAACAATGTAACCTAGTTGTATGTACACTTATATTAATTGAAAATGTTTTAAAAAGTCAGCAAGAAAATCAAATTCTGGGACTGAAAAATATGAATTAAGAGAAAATTACAATGAGGAGCCTAAATAGAATTAATTAGTCAGAAGAAGGAATCTGTGATCTCAAAGACAGTTTATTTAAAAATATATAGTCAGAGGAGAGAAAAGAGTGAACATTAATGAAGAAAGCTTATGAAATTGGTGGGATATCATGAAAAGAAAAAAATATTTGAGGAATAAAAGTTTTTGAAGAAGAAGAAGATAAAAAGGTAGAATGCTCATTTTAAAAAATTATAGTAGAAAACTTTCCAAATTTAAAGAAAGACATAGATATCCAGGTATAGAGGGATAAATGGTCTTCAATCATATTCAATTTAAATAAGACGACACCAAAACATATTTTAATCCAACATCAAAAATCAAAGACAAAGAGAAGATCCTGAAAGTAGCAAAAGAAAAGAAGCAAATAACACATAAAGGACTTTTAAAAAGGATAGAAACACTCTTTTTTGCAGAAACATTACAAAATAGGATGATATTAATATATTCATAGCGCTGAAAGAAAAAAGAATAAACTACCAAATAACACTGCACCCAGCAAAGCGCTCTTTCAGAAATGAAGGAGAGATAAAGACTTTTCCAGATAAACAGAAGCTAAGGGAGTTCATTATCACCAGATTTGTTTTGTAAGAAATGCTAAAGGGAGTTATTAAGGCTGAGAGGAAAGATGCTAATTAGTAACACAAAAACATATAAATGTAAAAACATCACTTGTAAAAGTAAGCACAAGTCAAATTCAAAAGCTTTAATACCATAATGGTGGTGGGAAAATCACACATTTTTTAGCATGAAGGCTAAAAACCTCAACTATTAAAAGTAATAGCTTAATAATTTTGAAGGGTTGCGCAGTATAAAAAGATACAAATTGTGGAAAATATTGTACAGTACAATATTCCTACAGTACATGAAGCCTTATTCCCTATATTAGGTCTTGCCTGGCACCAAATGTGGGATACTGAATAGTATTCCATAGTATTTAAAATTTCCACAATTTTAAAATAACAGGGGATGGTGGAGTAACAGAATTTCTCTTGTGATCAAAATTGAGTTGCTTGCTTGAATGACAGTGCACATCTACAGTACTAGCTACTTGAGAGGCTGAGG
Organism: Otolemur garnettii; assembly: GCF_000181295.1. Lineage (NCBI taxonomy): Eukaryota > Metazoa > Chordata > Mammalia > Primates > Galagidae > Otolemur > Otolemur garnettii. The sequence continues at coordinate 72,042 of NW_003852770.1, forward strand.
CAGGAGAATGAATTGAACTCAGAAATTCTATGGTAACCTGAACAACATAGAAAGACATTGTCTTTTGGCTTGGCGCCTGTAACTCAGTGGCTAGGGCGCCAGCTACATACTTTGGAGCTGGCAGTTTCAAATCCAGCCTTGGGCTGCCAATCAACAATGAGAACTAGAACCAAAATTAGCCTGGCATTATGGTGGGTGCCTGTAGTCTCAGATACTTGGGAGGCTGAAACAAGAGAATCACTTAAGCCCAAGAGTTTGAGGTTGCTGTGAGCTGTGATGCTATACCACTCTACCCAGGGTGGCATAGTGACACTCTGTCTCAAAGAAAATAAAGAAAGAATGAAAGAAACTGTCTCTAAAAACATGAATTCAATTTAAAACATTTATTAAATTTAAACATGGAAAAAATAAGTTTCCATTAGCTTAAAACAGTCTGTTATAATGATACTATGTTTAATGTAAGACTGAAGGCAATGATAAAGCAAAAACCTATATTAGATACACAAAAGATAAAAAATAAGGAATTAAAGCATATTAGAAAAAAATAATTACAAACAAAAGAGCAAAAGTGGAAGAAAGAAACTAAGAATCTATTGAAAACATAAAAGAAAACAATTAACAAAATGACAATAGTAAGTCCTAATGTATGAACAATTCCCTTAAGTGTAAATAGATTGAGTGCTCTAATCAAAATACCTACAGTGCCTGAATGGATAAAGAAACAAGACCCAATTATATGCTACCTACAGGAGGCTCACTGCACTTGTAAGAATACACATAGATTAAAAGCAAAATCATAGCAAATGATCCTCCATGAAAATGGAAATCAGAAAAGAAAAGATGTAACAATATGTATATCAGATAAAATATCCTTTCAGATGAAAACTTTAAAAGTGGACAAAGAAGGTAATTATATAGTGGTGTGGAGTGGTCAATTTCATTGATAGAATATAATAATTGTAAATATATGTGCACCCAACATTGGGAGTCCTAAATATATAAGTCAAATATTAATAGATATGAAGGAAGTAGACTGTAATACAATAATAGTCGAGGTACTCAATGCCCCACTTTCAACAATGCTCAGATAATTCAGACAGAAAATCACTAAAAATATCAGACTTAAACTATTCTTCAGACCAAATGGAATGAGCAGACATATATAGAACGTTCCATGCAATAGCAAAAGAATACACATTCAAATTATGTGCACAAAGGACATTCTCCAGGATAGATTGTCTATTAGGCCATAAAACAAGCCTTAAACAAATTTAAGAAGATTGAAATCCTATTAAGTATTTTTTATGTCCATAAAGGTGTGAAATTAGATATAAGTAAGGAAAGAAATTTTGTAACATTCACAAATATATGGAAATTAAACAACATGCTCCTGAATAGCCAATAAGCCTAAAGTGAAGAACATTATATTCAAAATGAAAGTAAATAAAATTTGAAAATTTCTTATAAAATTAAAAGGCAAATAAAATATATCCTGAATTAAATTAAATTGAAACACAAAATACCAAAATGTATGGTATTCAACAAGAACAGTTTTTTTTTTTGTTTTTTTTTACTTTTAAATTAATATGAAGGTACAAATTTTTAGGTTACATTGTTTTCACTTCCCGGGTAAATTTCCAGTTGTAAAAGTGCCCCTCACCCAGGGGGTGTGTTATACACTGCTCAAAAAGTGCACATTAGGTGAGATCCTGCCTCATGCCCTCCCTCCCTCTGCCAACCATCCTCTTCTACCCTCCTCCCCTGTTCTTTCCTCTATCCCTATGCTCGACCATATTTGTGTTTTATTGTTCATGAGAATATAATTGTTTATAGATTGGTTTCTCATTAGTATGGAGTACATTGAATATTTATTTTTCCATTCTTGCCATACTTTACTAAGAAGAATGTATTTCAAATCCATCTAGGTAAATGTAAAAGATGTAAAGTTTGTATCTCTTTTAATGACTGAATGGTATTCCATGGCATACATATATCAGTTTGTTGATCCATTCATGGATTGATGGGCACCTAGGCTGCTTCCACAACTTGGAAATTATGAGTTGAGGCACAATAAACATTCTGGTACAAATATATTTGGGGTAGAATTATTTTTGTTCTCCTAAGTAGATACCCAGTAATGGGATTTCAGGATCAAATGGAAGGTCTACTTTCAGATCTTTGAGGATTCTCCATACTTCTCTTCCAAAAAGCTGTATTAGTTTGCAATCCCACCAGAAGTGCAGAAGTGTTCCCTTCTTGCCACATCCATGGCAGCATCTGGTGTTTTGTGAATTTGTGATGTGGGCTAATCTTGCTTGGGTTAGGTGATATCTTAGAGTGGTTTTGATTTGCTTTTCTCTAATGATTGAAGGTGATGAGCCTTTTCTCGTGTGTTTGTTGGCCATTCATCTGTCATCCTTGGAGAAGTTTCTGTTCATGTATCTTGTCCACTTACAGAGGGGGTTGTTTTCCCCTTTTCTTATTGTTTAATTTGTATTCTCTGTAGATTCTTGTTATCAGGCTTCTGTCAGATTCATAACATGCAAAAATCTTCTCCCATTTTGAAGGCTGTCTGCTTTGTTTGCTTTACCCTTAGCTATGCAAAAGCTTTTTTTTTTTTTTTTTCTTTTTACCAATTCGCAGTTATTCCCAGTTATTTATTTTTGGTGTTGCTGCAATTGCCAGGAGGGTCATCTTTCACCTGTTGCAGAAAAGGCTTTTGATAATACTTACAATAGTATTTTGATAATTGCTTACAATAGTATTTTCCAGCCCTTAATCCTGAGTCATAATTTATCTTTGAAGGCCAGGTGAATTTCCTGGAGACAGCATATTGATAGCTTGTGCTTTCTTTTACCCAGTCAGCCAGCCTGTGCCTCTTTAGTGGGGAATTCAAGCCAATAACATTTATTGAGAGAATTTATAAGTGTGTTGCAGTTATATTCATCCTATTTTGTGAACATCTGTTGCATAGTTTTATCCATTGTATCACTTTCAAAGCTAAGTTTTTAATTTTAGTTCTGAGTATTTACTTTGCTGGCAGTTCATTGTGATGGTCAGTGTTGAGAATAGGTCTAAGTATTTCCTGTAGAGCTAGTCTTGTGGCAAATTTCCTCCGTGTTTGCATATTCACAAAATATTTTATTTCTCCAACAATTTTGAAGCTGGTTAATCAGCTCACCTCCTGCTGTGCAACCCAATTCCTATCAGGCCACAGACTGGTACTGGTCCATGTCCCAAGTACAATGGATCAAGAATAAATCACTTTCAGTATTAGTCAACTGAGTCAATTGTTTTCTAAAATGAATTCAAGTGAGTTATTGTACTCTTTTTTTTTTTGTCCTTTTCATTTAGCTAAATTTTTGGTTAACCCAGCTAATGGGTACAATGCATCCTATTTGGGTGATGGACACACCTATACTTGAGAATCAAGCATTACAAAAGTGATCCAGCCATGAATCACTATTTGGAATTTTGAGACCAAACACCCTACATTATCATAGCCATGAATCTACACACCTAGCTTTAGAGCACATACTCTTCCCACTATTCCTTATGGTCTCCTATACCTACCATTGTATAAGTCTAGAAATATCACTGCCCTTTGACAATTCACACTCCCCATTGACTGAAAACTTTTACTTCTACCTTCATGTTTTCTGAATGAGAAGAAATGTGATAATTCAGCGCATGTGACTGATTAAAACAAATGCTAAGTATTTAGTTACAGTTAAAATTTTGAAAAACTTCAGGGGAATTACCACATATAAATGACTGTGAAAATTCTCCAAGGACGATCTAGTTCCCTAAATTGATTATTTGTCCCCTTGAACATGACTGCATTATTATGATTTAATATATCAATTTTAAGACTGGAAAATATTTCTATCTGATTCATACTCTAGTTATAATTGTTTCTGACTATTTTGTTTCATTATTTTTCCTGTTGGCACTGTGGAAAATATCTATGGCATTTAGAACAAACATCTATGTGTTTATTATTATTATAAATTGATTTTGCAAACATATACTTATAGCTTTGTCATGTTTCAATTACTTTGAAGCGATGTTCATGTTTCAGAATCTTTATTTTGTGGAAACTCTATTTTTTAAGCTTTCTATTGACTTTTTTTTGTTTTTACTATTGTTCCATAGGAAACAATGAGATTAAAGCAGTTGGCTGACAAGTCTAATCCACTCATTAAATCCCATTACCTAGTAAATGATTATTGGAAGTAACATTGTTAATGCTTCTTAAAAACTTGAAAGCCTAAAACTCAGGGGACAAGAAAGAAAGTTAACCAAAAAATTTAGCTAAATAAAAAGGACAAAACAAAAAAAGAGTACAATAACTCACTTGAATGCATTTTAGAAAACAATTGACTCAGTTGACTAGTACTGAAAGTGATTTATTCTTGATAAATCTACCATTTATTAATCACCTACTATATGACAGGTACTTTACTAACACCCTCTTATTTAATACTAAAAGTAACTCAGCCAGGCAGCTGAATTATCCTCCAATCATAATTGAGGAAACTGCAGCTCAAGAAACTAAGTTGCTAAAGAGTACAGAGCTAAATACATTCAAATGTAGCACATTACTCTCACTTTTTTCATGATTGTGTTATTTGATCACAATCACAATCTCCTCTTGGTGAAGCTGTCAGTACCACTTTATTTAAATTTGCAACCCTCATCTCCGTATAACCTATGCTTTCTGCTGATTTATTTTTATCCACAGAATATATTAACATCTAAATGATCATATTTCGTTCATTTATTCCCTTTATCATATGCCTTCCTTCTCTACAAGGTCAGTGCCATGAAGGTAAGGATTTGTGTCATTTTTTTTAACTTCTTAGCCCCAGCATAGAGTACAATGCCTGACCTATAGAAGGTTTGCAATAAATAATCATTTAATATGTAGAAGAGGGATCCATGAACCAGAGAGGAAAAGGAGCAGTAAAAGCTAGCGCGTAAGGGTAAGTGGTTACCTCTTTTCAGCTGGCATGCCCTCCTGTCTGAGGTTTCCCCAGAGAGTGGGGTCCATGTTTTTCTCCTTGGGGACCTACAGTGGGCTCAGGATGCCCAATATTGGAACTACCTTCCCACTGGCACTTTGCAGAGATGTATACTACTAAGATTGACATACAGGTCAGAGCCTGTGTGCCCAGAACTCACATGTGTTGCTAGGAAACATAGGGGAGAGATTTGGAAACTAAACTCTAGAAAGGAGGGAGCCCATATAGGTAGAATTGATGAGAGAATACAGTTGTAGTCTGAGATGTGTCTATATGGGGGAGTGCTCATCTTCCTCACAGGAAAGCCATCATTTCAGATTAGGGTGGGTTTTCCAGAAGGGAAGATCCTCGCCAGTGGTTCCACAGCAACTAAGTGTGGTGTGTTTAGTCATCTACTTGCAGCTGGACACCAGAGGTCCAAGCATAACAAAAAAGGGGAAGAGTGCACTCCCAATAACCTATTGGGGAATTGTGGCCCCTTCCTTCTGAATACCCTTCTTAATTTAGAAAGCTTGCCTTGCCTCGCCTTCTAGTAGCTTTTTCTATCGTTGGAAAAACAGTGCTTGAAACTTGCTGAGGCTAAAAGCTACACTGCTGGACTAGAGTGGGTCCTGCAGAGGGGAAAACAGTGGCTCCCAATTCCATATCAACCTAGGGTGACATGTTAAAGTCCTCACTTGGAACTAGACACAGAGGGCAGGAGTAATACAAAATGGGCGAAGCTCCCTCCCAAGAGCAAGTCAGAGAATTGTGGCCCCTTTCCCATGAATAGTCTTCCTGTTTTAGAAAGCATTCCTTGACCCTCCCAGACCAGTGGACCTCCCTAGTAGCTAGGAAAATGACCTCTGAGTCCTGCCATGGCATCACACAGTCTTACAGCCTCACCAAACCTAACCCTGCCCAGGATTACTACTCTAACCACCTCTTCTGTGGTGGAGAACATGTAACCACCTGAGAACTATAGGGATTTTGCCAAGGCCTAGGACATTCAAGCACTCCTCCTGAGGAACTAGAGCTTATTACAAAAGAATATCTCTGCAGTTGACTCTTTCCTGAGAGTGTTAAAAACTGACAGTGAAGGCAGTTCTGTAGCTCATTACAGCAGCAAGCAACTCAACCACATAGGTCATGGCTGATGCTTAGAGGCATAACCCACCATCTCAGAGATTAAGCCAGGGATCTCAATATGATTCACACTGCTAGGAAAAGAAGAAAGCAGACTAATAGGAGCAATCCTACATCACATTGATTTTTAAGAGAGAAACAAAAGTTATAGGCAGCTTGATCTGTGAGGGATCTCCCTTTTCCACTTTAGACTTCTGGAATGACTTGGATTTTGCTAAGTCTGTGCAGAGATATTCCACCAGAGAGAAGTGATCTGGGGCCAAAGATCCCAGGTTTCTGCAACTGACATCATCCTGATAACTCTGACACACAAAGCCAGGCCTGCAGGAGACCCAACCTTTCAGCATTAGAATTTACATCAACCCACCAGGCCAAAGAGGATGCAGAAATTCTCCTCCATGTTTTGCCTTGTGACAGGAGCCTGAGCATGTGTCCTCCCTGGCATGGGAGCTAAACACAAAAGGAATTTAAGATACCACAGGCACTTCTTGTGAAGCCTGGGGTGACTACCTCTTTGGGTCCCACGTGGTGGTGAGAACATTGGCTGACCAGCAGGTCCAGCATGCAGATGTGGGATCCTGAGTCATGGTGACAACCCCTGCCTGGGAGACAGGGTATAAGCAATCCCCACACTTGTGGAACAGACTACATAGGGATGACTCTGCCCCTGAGATCCCTGGAGCCAGCTCTGAATCTCTCACTGTGCTCTAGTTCAAGGCTCTGTCTGTATACCTGCAGGGCCCCCACCAGTGGTGCTATTCTACCCTTAGTTTCCAGAGTTGTGCTCAAACCCCAAGAACCCACCACTTGAGTTCCCTGATGGCAGAATCTCAGAACCTCCCTGAGATCCACAACTTCACTCATGATTCACCAGTCTTGAGTAGCTATCACTCTAGATGTGGTTTGAGAGCATCCCCGGAAAAGAAGAACAAATGCTCTGCAATATTATCAATGCAGCACTGAAAGAAGAAGCTCAAGAAGAGAAGAAACCAGCAAAAGAACATGGCAACATGAGAAAACAAAGTAGTTCAACAATCTCAGGGGAACACAGAGAACTGCAGTGTAGCTTCTACTCACGAGGGAATTGCTAAAATGAAAAAAGAATGGAATGAAGAATATTTATGGAAAACAAGATGAATGGAATTGAAGAGAAAGTTGAAAACCAGTAAATAATAAAGTTGTTTGAGGAAATCCATGGAAAAGATGAATAGTCACTAGGGAGGTAGACAACATTAAAAAGTATGTGAAACTTTTCACTTATGGCAGTGAGAAAGTCATTTAGGGAATTTAAAATGGAGCAGAAAACTTTAACAGCAGACTAAACTAAGGAGAAGAAAAAGTCTTAGAGCTTGAAGACAAGGGTCTTGAGATGACCCAGTCATTCAAAGAGGTAGAGAAGGGTACTAAAAAGCCTGAGCAATTACTGAGAGAGAAATGTGACTATGTGAAGTGAACTAACACTCAAATTATATGTATCCCAGGGAGAGAAGAATGGTTAAGAACCTAGAAAACATACTAGAGGAAATCACTGATAAAACTTCCCTCATATTATCAGATATTCAGACATACAATTACAATATTGACATTGAACAACAGGGAAGATTCATAGCAAATAGTTTTTCTTTGAGACATACATCAATGCATGTGGCCAAACTCAAAATTAAAGATAAAATTCTGCAAGCAGCAAGAAGAAAGCATCAAACTTCGTACAAAGAAAACCCAATTAGCTTAACTGAAGACTTCTCAGCTGAAACCCTATAAGCCAGAGGGATTGGGGCTCCATTGTAAATTGTTTTAAACAGAACAACTATAAACCTAGGATTTTGTATCCTGCAAAACTAAATTTCATGATTGACATGGAAATTAAGTCTTTTCCAGACAAGCAAACACTAAGGGAATTTGCTATGACCAAGCCTGCCTTACACAAAATATTCTGGACAGCATTATGCATAATTCAACACAATAGATGCCCAGAAATGTAAACTCACACTCTTCCCAAACCCCTCACAACTCTTATAAAATGATAGAAGAGGTGAAACAAAACAACAAGGGGCTACCCAATAGGATGAAGAGAGCACCCAACAGTTTAAAGAGACCAACATCACACATATCAATGCTATAAATTAAGGTTAACAAACTGATCACTCCTCTCTAAGACATCATCTGGCTGAATGGATGAGAAAACACAACCCTGTTACCTCTGGCAAGCACATCAAACCACAGTGATGCACACTATCTCAACATGAATGTATAAAAAAATAAAAACCTCCATCAAACTTCCATTAGTGTGCCTCAAATAGAAATCAAAAGAGCCATTCTCATGTCTGATAAAACTGACTTTAAGCTGACAAATGTAAATAAAGACAAAGCGGGCCATTACATAATAGCAAAGGGAGCAATTCAATAAGAAAATATAACAATTCTACATACATATGCGCCCAACATAGAAACTCCCAGAAATATAAAGTAAAACTTATTAGAGATATACAATAAATAAACATCACAATTGTAATTTCAAGGGACTACAACAGCCCAATTTCAGAGCTTGGAAAATCAACAAATTAGAAAATGAATGAAGAAACAGTGGCCTTAAATTAAACTCCAAGTCAAATGAACTTAACAGACATTTACAGAACCTTCTACCTGAAAGCTATTCTTCTCAGCAGCCCATGGGATATTCTCCAAGATTGGTCATATCCTAAACCACAATATGATTCTCCACAAATATACACACAAACAAAAGGAATAAAACAATCAAAAACATTATGTACCTTCTCAGGCCACAGTGAGTCAAATTAGAAATCAATCATAAGAAAAATGGTAAAACCCACACAAAGTCATGGAATTAAGTTACCTCCTATTAAATGATTATTGTGTCAAGACTAAACTAAAGATTGAAAACAAAAGTCATTGAATTGAATGGTCAATGGAACACAAACTAGCAAAATCTGTGGGACACAGCCAGAGCATTCCTCAGGGGAAATCCATAGCCCTAAGTGTCTAAATAAAAAAAACATAAAGATCATGAATCAACAACCTAATGTCACACCTCAAGGAATCAGAAAAGGGAGAACTAATGAAATCTAAAGCCAGCAGAAGAAAACAAATAATGAAGATCAAAACAGAATTAAATAAAGAGGAAAACAAAAATATAATTCAAAGGGTTAATGAAACACAAAATTGGTTCTTTGAAAAGATAAACAAAATTAACAGAACACTTGGTAAATTAATGAATAATAGAAGAAAAGGAACCCAAATAAGTTCAACCAGAAATTAAAAACTTGACATTATAACTGACACTGTAGAAATACAAATTATGTAAATATTAATGTGCGTAAACTAGAGAAAGTAGAGGAAATTTACAAGTTTCTGGAAACACACAACCTCCAAGGCTCAATTAAGAAAAAATTGTTCTCCTAAACAGACCAATAACAAACAGTGAGATAGAAAAAGTAATAAAAACCTCCTAAACATAAATAAATAAATAGATAAAAAAATCCCTGGACCAGATGGATTCACAGCTGAATTCTCTCAGACCTACAAAGAAGAACTAGTACTCATAATACAAAATTTATTCCAGGACATTGAGAAGGAGGGAGTTCTCCCTAACTCTTTGCATGTTCTATGAAGGTAGTATCACCTGGATAACAAAGCAGAGAAGGACCAAAAATAAAAAAAAAAAGAAATAAAATAAAATAATATACCAAAATCCCTTATGAGTATAGACTCAAAAATTCTCAACAAAATATTAGCAAACCAAATTCAACAGCACATACAAAAAATCTTTGTTGTGGAGGGTGCCTGTAGTCCCAGATACTTGGGAGACTGAGGCAAGAGAATCACCTAAGCCCAAGAGATGGAAGTTGCTGTAAGCTGTGATGCCATGGGACTCTACTGAGGGTGACAAAGTGAGACTCTGTCTAAAAAAGAAAAAAAAAATCCCCCATGACCAAGTGAGCTTCATCTCAGGGAAGGAAAGACAGCATAAATCAGTAAGTGTGATTCATCACAAAACAACAACAAAAAAAGAAAGACCATATGGTCATATCAATAGATGGACAAAAAGCATTTGACAAAGCCCAGCGTGATTTCATGATAAAAAACCCTCAACAAACTAGACACAGGGAGAGCTTATCCCAAAATTATAAAAGTTATATGTCACAATCCCATAGCCAATATCCTACTGAATGGGGAAAAATTTGAAATCATTCTGTCTAAGAACTGTAAGAAGACAAGGGGACCCACTGTCATCAATGTTATTCAACATAGTTATGGAAGTCCTAGCCAGAGCAACCAAGCAAGAGAAAGAGAGAGTATCCAAAGCAGGGAAGAGAAGGTTAAACTATTGTTCTTTGCTAATGATATGGTCTTGTATCTACAAAACTCCAATGTTTCCACCAAGAGGTCCTGGAATGGATAGATGAATTCAGCAAAGTCTCAGGTTACAAAATCAATGTTTCTAAATCAGTAGCACTTATATACACCAATAATAGTCAAGCCAAGAATCAAATCAAAGACTCAATACCATTCACAATAAACATAAAAAAAATAAAATACCTAGGAATATATGTAACCAAGGAGGTGAAAGACTACTACAAGGAGAACTATGAAATTCTGAATAAAGAGATCACAGAGGATATCAAAAAAAATGGAAAAGCCCATCATGCTCATGGATAGTTAAAATCCACATTGTTCAAATGTTTATGCTACCCAAAATAATTTGCAGGTAAACTCAATCCCCATCACATTACTGACATCATAATTCACAGATCCAGAAAAAGAATATTTCTATGCTTCATTGGGAACCATAAAAGAGCAAAAATAGTCAAAGAAACCTTAATCAAAAAGAACAACTCTGGAGGCGTCACATTACCAGACTTTAAACTATGCTACAAGGATATAACAACCAAATCACTGTCATACTGACACAAATGTAGACACATAGACCAATGGGACAGAACAGAGAATCCAGATATAATACAATCTACCTATAACCAACTGATTTTTAACAAATCAGACAATGTAAACTTGGGAAAAGAGAGTCTATCAATAAATTGTGCTGAGAAAATTGTTATCCACATGCAGAAAAATGAAGCATGACCCCTATATCTCACTACTTACAAAAATTAATTCAAAAGGATGATAGACTTAAATCTAAGGCAGGAAACCATAAGAATACTACAAGAAAAGGTAAGAAAAACTTTTCTAGTTGACGACCTAAGCAAAGAATTTATGACTAAGATTCTAATGACAATCATCACAAAACAAAAATTAATAAATACTATTTGATTAAAAAAAAGTTCTACATAGCTAAGGAAACAATCAACCAAGAAAATAGACAACCCATAGAATGGGAGATAATATTCACAAACTACACATCTGATCCAGGTCTAGTTTCCAACATTTACAAAACTCAAGCAAATCATCAAGAAAAAGTAAACAACCCTATGAAAAAGCAGGCAAAAGACACGAAGAGTAGCATCTCAAAATAAGAATATCAAATGGCCAATAAACATGTGAAAAAAATCTTATATGTCATTAATCATCAGGGAAATGCAAATTAAAACTTAATGAGATACCTTGTTCCAGTTAGAGTGTCTCCTCACATCCCACGCCGACCACCGCTTGTCAGGGCCTGGGACTGGCCAGGTCTCAGGCCAGCTTAACTAGGTTCCAGGTGCAGACCCCTAAGCTACCTTGCCCAGGAACAATTTCTCTTAGGTGCCTGAGGGCTATCTACTTTAGCAGGAGAGAGAGAGAAAGAGAGAGAGAGAGTCTTAGAGAGAATAAAGCAGTCTTCTTAGAAAGATAGATCTTAGTCTTTAGCAGAGCTTAATGATGTTCAGCAGAGAGATGCCGTGCTGGCCTTCTGCAGGCAAGAGAGGAGACAGAGTTAGAGTAAGTGGGTCCCTGATAGCATGTGCATGCTCCTGACTGCCTTATCCTCCAGCCTAATATAAGGCTGATCTCGTGCCTCTCAACACCACAGGTGTAGAGACTGCCAATTCACCAATGCTCTCATCTCGTGAGCTCTCATGCTTGTTAGGAGAGCTAAATCCCTCTCCATGCCCTATTCACCAAGGTGTTCCGTTATTGAGTTATACAGGTATTTCTTATAACTCTCTTTTAAAAAAGTCCAACATCAGTAGCTATTGGCATGGGTGCAGAAAAAAAGGATCACTTATATATGGTTGGTGGGACTTCAAAATCAGTACAACCTTTATGGAAAACAGTATGACAATTCCTGAAAGAATTGAACCTACCACCTGTCATGCAATCCAGAAATCTGACTATTGGGTATGTAGTCAAAAGATAAGATTTTTCATCAAAAAGACACAAGTACCATGTAGGGTTATAGGTCACATCTCCTGGGTGAAGGACTCAACTACAGCTCAGACTTTACAAATGCAAAAAACGTAGCCTCATTGTGTGTACCATTAATATTCATCAAAAAAAAAGGAAAGAAAAGAGAAAGAAAGAAAGAAAAAGAAGTGTGCATACGAATGTTAATTGCACCAAAATTCACAATGGGAAAAATGTAGAATGACTCCAAATGCCCAGTGATTCATGATGGATTAATAAAATGTGGTACAAGGGAGTACTATTCCGCCATAAAAGGTGAATTAATACCTTTTTAGTAATCTGTATAAAACTGGAAAATGCTGTTCTAAGTAAAGCATTTCAAGAATGGAAAAAAAAAAAAAAAGGGTGGCGCCTGTGGCTCAAAAAGGTAGGGCACCAGCCCCATATGCCAGAGGTGGCAGGTTCAAACCCAGCACTGGCCTAAAAAAAAAAAAAAAAAGAATGGAAAAAAAATCCCACATGTACTTACTGTTAAAGTGGAACTAACTCGTGAGCACAAAGGTGCACAAAGAGGAGTGAAATGCAGTGGAAATCAATCAGGGCCCATGGGAAAGAGGAGGAGGATCAAAAACCTTCTAATAGAGACAATAAACACTATTTGGTTGGTTGGTGAGCACACCTCTAGCTAGGACTCAACCATTACAAAAGACACCCATGTAACCTAAAACGTGTACCCTCTTAATATTTTGATATAAAAAATGAAAAGAATTACTTCTGGTGTATATTTAATTACCATCTTCTTATTTAACATGCTGGATTTTTAAAAGAGAATAGATGGCAGTTGTTACCTTGAATATTATATAAACATAAGGAATTATTTTTATACTTCCATCCTCCATGCACTTTGACTTATTCAATCTTCTCCCATTGCATGGCAGAAAAATGTATTTTTCCTCACCAGGAATCAGATAGCCTATTTTTGCAAACTTGCTTTAGAGGGGTGAGAGGGAAAACAAAGAAACAAACAATAAAAACATGTACACACACACATTAAGTTTCCTTGGAAAACCATGTAGCCTGATGGTGTGAGATGCTCCCTTGTTCCTGGGATACATTTACAAAGACTAATTTTGAGACAAACATGAAAGAGGGTCATAATCAGAAACATACTCTGAACAACCTTCAAGGCACATGCATGTACTGCCACAAAGCCTAAACTATTTGATTGATATATAATAAAGCAAACTAGTTTTTCAATGATACATATAGAAAAATAAAGAGATCTAACAAATTAAATGAAGTGCTTGACATACAGTGCTCCTTTCTACACACTGCCCTGCTCCATTATAAAACTTATTATAAAGTACATTAAAAGTTTGCCTTACCCATGGGTTTAATAATGTGGGAACTGAACCAAACTTGGCATTGGCCCATGAAAGAGAGCTTTCACCACTATATTTGTCAAAAATAAATTTTGTTGATAGGAAATCAAGAGAGCATAGTAAAATCACAGATTTTACAGTTTACAAAATAGAAGACTTCAACTTTTAAGATGAGATAGACAAGAAAAGAAAAATGAAGCACAAATGGAGGGATCATTCATGGTACAGGAAAATGAACTCTTATTTTTCTGAGGTAGAAGAGGAAGGATAACTGACTATACAGGGACATTCTAGAGTGGGAAAGAAGAATGTTTACAGTCATGTCAAATTGACTCAAACTCCTTTGGAAGTAGCTGAGGGTTTCATTAGGTTGGGTCTGCCCATTCTCAGTGCCTCTGTTTCTTCACATATGTTGTGTGCCAATAACCTTGCCATATATCACTCCCAGAATTTTTATGTGGCTCAAAGAGCATCTGCCTGTGGACTTTTATTTAACAGGTAATTTTGATTCTACATGAGGATCACAAACTGTTTATTTTTCAAAAGCAGCCCAGCAAGTATAGACTTTCCCAAAGGATAATTTATTATTCAACAATTGTGGGCTCCAAATTCATAGGCTGGTGCCTACCAATAATGCTGTGCCAGTTAGGAAGGTTGAAAAGACGATATAGGACCTTCCAAGTACCTTCATTACCCCATACCTAGGACTTTGCAGGGAGGAGGGGGGGTTAATAAGGGACTTCTGGCTCCCACTTGGTAAAAACTGTCTTCTTTCTTTTGGGGATGATCAATCCTTCTGAATATGGGTTGGGATGTACACACCCTTCAACAGCAGGTAGGGTTGATAGCATTAAGTTCTTGTTTTTCACTCACCCAAAACTTTTCTCAGCTGTATCATAAACACAGAATGGGGCTTGGCAAACAAGAAAACAGACTAGTAGGCGCCTGGTGAAAATAAAATAGCTATTATCTATTTTTAGACTGAAGTTGTTTGAGGAAACATTGATTCCTCTTTTGTTTTTGCAAACAGCCTGCTTCATTCTGCCAAGGCTGAAACCTGTGCTTAAGTAATGTACGAAAAAAACAAAAAGGAAATAGATGCTTTGTGCACCATTTCAATTTCTCGAGGAAGGAAGGAGTAGTCTACTTAACAAACTATTTTAGAGAAAGCAGTCATCGTTTAAAATAGGTTACAAGGTATACTTTGACTTTCTTCTTTCCTTTCCTTTTTTTTTTTTTTTTGAGAAATCTACTGAGGAGACTTTGTAGATAAACTATACACATTACAACACAGCTGTGAAGATCTAATGTAGTTGTCCATTTTCTTTATTTTCTAAATTCTCCACAAACTCTGATATAAGATACTCTCAGCATTTATCACAGTACAACTCTTACACTCAGGTTTTCTGTCCTTGACTTATCCTTTCAACTAACATTTTATTGAGGGTAAGAACTATACAGGCCAACTATTTGATTAATCAAGTGAAATTGATGGATGATGCTATTATATTGACTAGAAGTACAGGTACATCAGAACGTAGTATTGAGAGTTCATTAGTTAATGACAATGAGAAGTGTGAGGGGATCCTATAGAGAAAAACGGGAAGAAAACTCATTTGTTTGTCAGTACTTAGTACTTACCATGTTGTAGGCAGCAAATAAATGCTTGAAGTATAACAGCACACAAGATGGACATAATTATTGCTCTTATAAAGTGTCCAATATAGAGGATGAGACAAGCAATAAGGACTGTTTATCATCATAAAAATTAATATAAAAACCATGAGGATTTATGAAGCACCTGACCAAATCTCAAATCTCAAGAGTAAGGGAAGGCTTCACAGAGAATTTTTCAGGACAGTGGAGAATTGATAGACGTGAGTTATAGTTGAGAAGGTGAAGAATCTTATTAAGAGGAATAAGGAACCAAGAAACATTTTCACAAATCTTGAGTTTATAGTATGGAATTTCATGGCAGCATTCCCAATGAAATCCAAAGGCAGACACTTGAGAAGTACTTTGCTTGATAAAGAAGTTTTGGTTATAGCTAAAAGTACAAAGCTATACACATACTGTCAAACATTGAAAAGTTGCTTAATAGCTATTATCAGCTCAAGCAAGAGGCAGTATCCATTCTTAGATAAGAATGTAGAACTTTGAGTCAAAATTCTGTGTGTCAGACTTGAGCAAAATATTTAAAATCTTCATGTATCGATGTTGGAAAATAAGGGTAATACTAGTACCTACCTCCTAGATTGTTGTGAGTATAAAATATACACTATATAACAGGCACTTCGAATATGTCCTTGAACTTTCTGAATAAAAAGGAAATGTTAGCTGCTGTTATTCTTGTTAGTATTATTATTTGCAATGTTATAGTCCATGATTTATATTAGGTTTAAGTTAGTCATGACATTAAGCAAGCTTTACAAATTAGTTCCAAGCTGACTCTTTTGTACATCATTTGTATGCAAGAGCAATAACCTGCATGTTTGGAGATCCTGATAAAGCACAGTTTAGTAGAAACTGCACTGATACGAGGGACATTTATTTTTGCAGGCCACTCACAGGGGCTTACAAGGAGTGGTGCGGAGTAAATCAAAGGAATAGATTATATTTTGGTTTCAAAACCATTGATTACTTCTCAGTTGCTCAGGTATCTAGAAGAAATTTAATAGAAAATCTGTTTATTTCAACTTGCTGCTTACCAGAATTTTCAAGCCCTATACAATCTCCGACTAATTTGCTCCATCAGCATATCCCTCCCCACCACCTCACACAGCTCACTCTAAGAGTGAACCATGCATGCCCATGTGTGAAGCCCTCTTCATTCTCTCAGAGGGGGAAGAACTGAGAATCCCATAGGCTGAGTTCCTTCCCCACATTCAGAAATCTGGAGCATGACATAAAATGACAAGCTTATAATGTCTTTATTTATCCAACTATTTCAAGTCAAAAGCAAAAATTGAAAGTGTTAACAAAGGCAGCTTGGCAACCGTAGGTCAGTGGTTAGGGCGCCAGCCACATACACTGAGGTACTAGGGTTCAAACATGACCTAGGCCTGCTAAACAAATGACAACTACAACAACAACAACAAAATAGCCGGACGTTGTGTCAGGCACCTGTAGTCCCAGCTACTTGGGAGGCTGAGGCAAGAGAATCGCTTAAGTCTAAAAGTTTGAGGTTGCTGTGAGCTGTGACACCATGGTACTCTACCAAGGGTAAAAAAGTGAGACTTTGTCCCAAAAAAAAAAAAAAAGTTTACAAAGGCAATCATAGTGGCTTTATTCTACCACATGAGGCATTCTGTAATCATCATAAATATGCCTTTATAGTCTTTATTACAATAATTTGATCACATAATGTGTCAACATGTTTATATTTCATATTTGCTAAGAATTTCACCAAACTACTCTCCTCTTGCATATTCAATGATATGATATCAGATTTGTATCCCACTGAAAGCTACTAAGTAAGTAGTTGCTGAATCACAATGTTACATTTCTATCACTCCCACTAGACAGATTTTATTATCTTGATGAAATTTTAAATTTACTCTTGCAAAGGTAACAAATTCCTGGCACTCAAGGAATGTATGTTGAGTTGAGCTGATTGATGCTTTAGCTATTTCAGTTTTAGTAGTTTGGCAGGAAGAAGGAGTGTCAGTGAGAACTCCAAACTCAAAAGGAGTAGAACCCTAAAACATTATGGCACACTCAGGACTTGCATACGATCCTAGAAACATCCATGGGAGTATGTCATACTCTTTTAACAGAACCTATCATGTGTGTTATGCTAAACCAAATACTGGCACCCTCTGTCTTAGTTTACAGAGAAGGAAAAATGGTATTAGTCAACAAAGATCATGTGACAAAATGCATTGATGATTTTGTTTTTTTTTT
>NW_003852770.1:90098-145186 GCF_000181295.1 Otolemur garnettii
CATGTGGTGAATTTTTTCTATTTATTTTACTCAAAGAATGATGATTACATATAGTTTTTCTGTCATTGCAATTTATTTATAACAATATCAGGGTAGAGAGTGTATAAAATTAAAAAAAAATTAGTTCATGAGTATACAAAAATTGATATTGGATATTCACCCAATAAATAATTTAATTCTTAGTCTCATCATCAAAATAACCTGTATTACCTAAGCTTGCAAAATCTTCAAATGACAGGAAGCGTCCTAGGTGTCAAGTAGTATGAAAAATTATAGCCCCAGTAACAGATTTAGTTATGGCAAATAAAAGAAGAAACAGGATACCGAGCTTGGGGGTTCTTCAGAGACATGAAATATATTTAAGATTATGAAATTCCTGTGTATACTTGGAGGTTAGGATGAAAAAATAGAGTCCAGTGAGGAGGGACAATTCAAGGAGATACTGGTGACAAGTTTTGTAAGACAGATTAATGATAGCTCTTCTTCTGAAACCTAGAAATTCATGTATTCCTAGAAGTTTACAAGAATAATCAACTGCTATTTGACTCTTTCAAAGAAAATAAAAAGTATAAGAAATGGATAGCTAATTGCTTTGAAGGTGTAATGAAGGAGATGTGACGCAGTGAACCTGATGACTTGAACTTTAGTTGATTTGGATAAAGGATGTTTAAACGTTTTCTGGATGGGAGGTACCCATTAGAAAGATTCAAAAAGGAGAAACTGAATTTAATGCAGATTGCATAAGGCTCTAAGAGTGGAATAAGCGCAGACAGATGCTTTACCTTGTCATTGGACTGCACATAGGATAAGCCTACTGGACAGGAAGGAGAAATTTAGAACTCCAGAAGTACCCATGAGACAAAAAACTTTAAATTAATGTAAGATCATCTGGGTATATACTTAGTAGAAGAATTGCAGGACTGAACAGTAAGTCTACTTTTAGTCCCTCGAGTATTCATCAAACTTCTTTCCAAAAGGGCCATATTAGTTTGCATTCCCACCAGCAGTGTAGAATTGTTCACTTCTCTCCACATCCATGCCAACATCTGTAGTATTGGAATTTTGTGATGTGGGCTAATCTTACCAGAGTTATATGATATTTCCAAGTGGTTTTGATTTGCATTTCTCTGATGATTAAATGTGATGAGCATCTGTTCATGTGTTTGTAGGCTATGTGCCTGTCTTCTTTAGAGAAACTTTTGTTTGCACCAGAAAGTTTATTGCAGCCCAATTGCCCATTGACTCATGAATGGATTAACAAATGGTATATGTATATCATGGAATACTATGCAGCCATAAATAAGATGGAGACTTTACATCTTTTATGTTTACCTGGATGGAACTGGAACATACTCTTCTTAGTAAAGTATCTCAAGAATGGAAGAAAAATATCAATGTACTCAATACTACTATGAAACCAGCATATAATCACCTACACATTCATGTGAATGATAAAACATAACTGTACCTAGAAAGAAAGAGGGAAGAGGAGGGAGAGGGTAGGGTAGGGAGAAGGCTGGCAAGAGGGAGGGTATTTAGTGGAACCTCACTAATGTGCATAATATAATAGTACATTTTAAAACTATTAAAAATAGGGTATAAATGTCTTACCACAACAAATAAGCAAGCAAGGTGATGGTTATGTTAATCAGTTCAATGTAAGCATTTCACATTGTTTATCAATTCAGCACATTGTACCCCATAAATGCATTAATCTACACAGTCATGATTTAATGAAGAAAAAATAAATTAATTCAAGGTACAGAAAGCACAAATATAAGACCACATAAGAATTTTCATACTTCCTTTACTTCTTCTCATTCTTACTGGCAATTGTATTGAACTAAATCCAGACCTATTTGTTAAGTATGATTTTAAGCGAAGTGGGCAGAAAACTGTGTTACCTAAGAATAAGTAGAAGAATCTTGCCTTAGTTGGAAACTCGGGCAGAAGAAGCACCAAGGCCACAGAGATTTAAAGAAATAGTGGGAGGAAACAATTAAGTTTCTTTATAAGTACCTCCTACCAGTTTCAATTCTCACTGTAATAGCACACATAAATCCCATATACTTTACTTTTTGGGGAAAAGGTACTAACGTATTAAAAGATACACACATAATTCCAAAAGATAACTAAATACTCTGTTGGCAGAAAATTCACCTTATTTTTTGGAAATGATTACAAGTATGTAAAGATCTGATAATAAATAAATAAATATACATATAAAGGCATACATACATATATATGTGCTAAGTTTCCATGTATTTTAATTTTGTGGGTCTATTATAGCTGGATATATTTATGGGGTACATATGATTTCTTATATGAACATGTAATGTACAATGATCAAATATGATCCATCGCCTCACATAGTTATCATTTCTTTGTGTTGGGAACATTCCAAATCTTCCTTTCTATTTATTTTGAAATATGTAATAAATAATTATCTACAGGACATAGTGGCTCATGTTTATAATTCCAGCACTTTGGGAGGCAGAGGCAGGAGGATCTTTGGAGGCCAAGAGATCACGATCATCCTCAACAACAAAGAGAGACCATAATCTATACAATTTTTTTTTTTTAATTAGTCACATGTGGTGACATACACTTGTACTACGAGCTTTTCCACAGGCTGAAGAAGGAGGATTGCTGGAGCCCACAAGTTTGAAACTGCGGTAAGCTAAAATGATGCCACTGCTCTCTAGCCTAGGCAATAGAAAAAGACCCTGTCTAAAAAACAGAAAGCTAAATAAAACAAAACAAAATAATTATTAACTATTATGAACTTTTTGTGCTACTGATAACTAAATTATATTTCTTCTATTTGACTGTATTTTTGTTCCATTTAACCAGACCCTTTCATCCTCCCACTATGCATCCCAGATTCTGGTAGACATCATTCTAATCTCTACCTTCATGAGATCAAATTTTTTGGCTCCCATATATGAATGAGAACACATAATATGTTGTTTCTGTGTTTGACTTATTTCACTGAACATAAGTACCTCCAGTTCCATTCATATTTTTGTAGATGACAAGATTTCATTCTTTCATGTGGATGAATAACATTCTATTACATAATGTACTTCATTTTCTTTATCCGTTCACCCACTGATAGATATGTAGATCAAATACATATCTTGGCTTTTGTGAATAGTGCTGCAATAAACATGGGAATGTAAATATTTCTTTAATATATGAATATCCTTTCTTTTAAATATATATCTAACTGTGGGATCACTGGATCATATTATAGTTTTAGATATTTGAGGAACTTCCATGTTGTTTTCTACAGTGGTTATACTAATTTACATTCTTACCATAAATGTTTAAGTGTCTCCTTTTCACTTGATCTGCACAAGAATCTATAGTTTCTTGATTTTTTTTAATAAAAGCCACTCTAAATTGGATTAAATGATATCCAATTGTGGTATCGATTTGCATTTCCCTGATGATTAGTGATGCTGAAAAGTTTTTCATATATCTGTGGGCCAATTGTATGTCTTTTCAAAATTGTCTATTCTGATGTTTTAAAATTAGATTATTTTATACTCAATGCTATTATGAAAGCAATATATAATCACCCACACTTTCATATGAAAGATAAAACACAACTACAGCCCAGTATGAAGGAGGGAAGTGGAGGGGGAGGTTGGATGGAGGAAGGGTAATATGTGGGACCACATCTGTGATGCATATTGCAAGGGTACCTGTCAAATCTATTAAGTGTAGAGTATAAATGTCTTAACACAATAAAAAAACAAAAAACATACAGCCTTGCAAAGACGATATTCTAAAAGCTTCTGCATTGCCAAGAGCATGGTAATAAAGCAAGTAGACAACCCTCAGAATGGGAGAGGATTTTTGCAGGTTATATTTCCAACAAAGGTCTAATAACCAGAATCCACAGAGAACTCAAACTTCTTAGTAAGAAAGGAACAAGTGATCCCATTTCATTGTGGGCAAGAGACATGAACAGAAGCTTCTCTGAAGAAGACAGGTGCACAATCTACAGACACATGAAAAAATGCTCATCATTTTAATCAGAGAAATGCAAATCAAAACCAGTTTGAGATATTGTTTAACTCCAGTAAGAGTAGCCTATGTCACAAAATCTCAAAACTACAGATGTTGGAGTGGATGTGGAGAAAAGGAAACACTTCTGCACTGCTGGTGGGAATGCAAGCTAGTACGTTCCTTTTGGAAAGAAGTTTGGAGAACACTCAGGGATCTAAAAGTAGACTTGCCATTTGATCCTGCGATTTCTCTACTAGGGGTATATCCAAAAGACCAAAAATCACTTGGCAACAAAGATATTTGCACCAGATTTTTCATTGCAGCTCAATTCATAATTGCCAAGTCATGGAAGAAGCCCAAGTGCCCATTGACACATGAATGGATTAATAAATTATGGTATATGTATACCTTAGAATACTATGCAGCATTAAAAAATGGAGACTTTACCTTTTTTGTGTTTACATGGATGGAGCTGGAAAATATTCTTAGTAAAGTATCTCAGGAATGGAATAAAAGTATCCAATGTACTCAGTACTACTATGAAACCAATTTATAATCACCCACAATTTCATATGAAAGATGAATCACAGCTATGGCCCAGGATGAAGGAGGGAAGAGGAGAGGGATGGAAAGGGAGGGAGTGGTTCTACAGAGGGAGGGTTAATGGTGGGACTACACCTATGGAGCATATTGCAAGGGTACAAGTCAAATCTATCAAGTATAGAACACAAATGTCTTAACACTGTGATTAAGTAAATGAGGTGAAAGCTATGTTAATTAGTAGGATGTAAGCACTCTAATTTGTACAAATAATCAACACATTGAACCACACAAAGGCGTAAATGTATTCATGATCTATGTATATATGACTTTATAAAAAAAAGATATTCTAAAAAAAGTCAAGCACAGATATTAAATGTTAAATTATAATAAATGGAAAAACAAATAAATACAAATAAGTTTTTAAAAAAAATTTTAGTTGTTATATTTTTATTACAAAATATATTAAATTGTTTTGTTTTATTTTCTAAAAAAATAAAATTAGATTATTTGAGGCTTTTTGGCATTGAGGTGAGCTCCTTATATATTCTGATTATTAATTCCTCATTTGATGAGTCACTTGCAAATATTTTCTCCTACTCTGTAGGTTGTTTTGCTTCTTTGATGGTTTCCATTTCAGTGTGGAAGATTTTTAGTTTGATGAAATCCATTTGTCAATTTTTGTTTGATTGTGTTTTGAAGTTATAGCCATAAGTATCTTTCCCATACCAATTTCCTGAATCACTTCCCAAGTATTTTATTTGAGTAGTCTTATAGGTTAAGATATTGCATTATAATTTTTAGTCCATTTTAATTTTATTTTTGTACATGTTCGGAGATGGGCATCTAGTTTAATTCTTATGATATAGATATTCAGTTTTTCCTGTTATCATTTCTTGAGGAGACTGCCCTTGCCCCCAATGTATATCCTTTATGCCTTTGTCAAAAATGAGGTGAAAGCTGTGTTGATTAGTTTGATGTAAGCACTCTAAATTGTATAAAAAATCAACACATTGTATCCCACAAATGCATAAATGTATTCATGATCTACGTGCATATGACTTAGTAAAAGGAAAGAAAAGTAAAGACCTTTTAAAGGAAAAAAATGAATTGGTTGAATTTACTTCTGGGTTATCTCTTCTGTTCCCTCAGTATGTGTGTTTTTATGGTACTATGCTGTTTTGGTTACTATAGTTTCATAGCAGTTTGAAGTCAAGTATTGTAATGTCTCCACCTTTGTTGTTTCCATTCAGTATTGCTTTGGCCACTCTGGATCTTAACAAATATATATATTAAATGTCATTGAAATTGCCATTGCCACAGTGGAAAACTTAGGTGAAAAAATTTTATAAAGCAGGGTGGCACCTGTGGCTTAGTGAATAGGGCACCAGCCCCATATACTGAGGGTGGTGGGATTGAACCTGGCCTCAGGCAAACTGCCACAAAAAAATAGCTGGGCTTTGTGGTGGGTGCCTATAGCCCCAGCTACTTGGGAGGCTGAGGTAAGAGAATCTCCTAAGACCAAGAGCTGGAGGTGCTGTGAGCTGTGACACTATGGCACTGTACCAAGGGTAAAAGTGAGACTCTGTCCCAATTAAAAAAAAAAATATGACGCTAACATGTGTGAACATTCTTAAATTTTCTGAATATTTTCCTTCATATATATTAATCTGTTTTCATAATTTGCATTTTCTCAAACACTCATTGTCACTATCCTTAATTATATGACTGGCTGAGAGGAAAAATGCCATGACAATAGCAAAATTGATTAAAACTAGCTAAATACTTGCTTCCTATAATTTAGCCAAATCTTCCGCACTTACTGACTAAGAACTCTTAACTTCTTTTGAAAAACTGGAATTTGGTGCAAGTACAAACAAATCTTTGTCAGTTTTATTCATGTAATAGAAGCAAAAGTAACTCAACATTGTTTAAGGGCAGCACAAAGTGAACACGAAAGTTTGAGGTAATTCTTGTTTGGGGGGTATTGAAGAAAAATATAGGACTAGCTCAAACTCAGAAAGGAAAAATAGAGGACACTCAAGAAGCTCTTTCAAGTTTTAATATACCAATTAATTTATCATTCATTTCTCTACTTAATGCCCTTCATACAGAGACTCTTATAGCAAATGTCTCTAAGAAATGAGGACTATTTCTATTTATGTAGTGTATTGCATTTATAGATTTTCATATGTTGAACCAATCTTGCATCCCTGGGATAAAGCTCACCTGATCATCATGTATAATTTTTAAAAATGAGTAGCTGTATTCTGTTTGCTAAGATTTCATTGAATATTTTTTGTGCCAATAATTCATTAATGATATTGGTCTGTAGTTTTCCTTTTATTCTGGGTCCTTTCCTGGTTTTGGTTATCAGGGTGATTCACCATATATAATCCTCTTAATAGATGCAAAAAAAAATTAAACAAATTTGAAAAAAACATTGTCAGATCATTTTTTTGACAAGAACACTTAGGAAAACAGGCACAGATGGGATATTTCTTAAACTGATAGAGGCTATCTACAACAAATCTTTAGACAATATCTTAATGAATGGGGTAAAACTGAAAGAATTTCCACTTAGAACTGGAGCAAGAGAAGGATGTCCACTATAGCCACTGCTATTCAACATAGTGCTGGCAGGCAAGAGAATAAGATCAAGGGTATTCAGACAGGGACAATGGATATCAAACTGTTTCTCTTCACTGATGACATAATCTTATACTTAGAAACCCCCCAGGGACTCAACCACAAGTCTCCTGGAAGTGATCAAGGAATACATTAAAGTCTCAGGGTATAAAATCAAGGTCACTAAATCAGCATCCTTCACATACTCTAACAATAATCAAGCTGATAATCAAATCAAAGACACAATGTCTTTCACAATAGCTTCAAAGAAATTGAAATACCTGGAAATATATCTAAGAAGGGACATGAAAGACTTCTACAGAGAGAACTATGGAGCCCTGGGAAAAGAAATAGCAGAAGACGCTTACAAATGGAAGAACATAACATGCTCATGGCTGGGAAGAATCAGCATTGCTAAAATGTTCATGCTACTCAAAGCAAACTGTAGGTTTTATGTAATCCCCCATCAAAGTACCAATGTCATACTTTGAAGAACTTGAAAAAAATGGTACTTTGTTTCATATGGAACCAGAAAAAAACCTGGATAGCCAATGCAATTCTATAAAATAAAAACATATATGGTGACATGACATTACTGTGCTTCAGCTTATACTACAGGTCAACAGTGATCAAAACAGCACAAAAATAAAGACACAGATCTATGGAATAGAATAGAGAACATAAGATGAATCCAGCCATGTATCACCATCTGAGCTTTGCTAAACAAATAAACTATTCAATAAATGGTGCTTGGAGAATTGGTCATCCACATGTAGAAGACTGAAACTGGATCTGTACCTCTAACCACTTACAAAAATTGGCTCTAACTAGAAAAAAAATTTAAATTTAAGACATGAAATGATAAAACTTCTAGAAGAAAAAGTGGGAAAAACTTAACAACATTGGCCTAGGAAAAGAATTTATGAGGAAGACCCCCTTGGTGATCGCAGCAACACCAAAAATAAATAAATGGGACATGATCAAGCTAAAAAGCTTCTGCATGAGCTTCTGCATGAGATCAAGCTAAAAAGCTTCTGCACAGCTAAGGATATAACAACTAAATCATATAGATAGCCTTCAGAATAGGAGAATGTATTTTAATGGTAGGAATCTGACAAAGGGCTAATAACTAGACTCAGCAGAGAACTCAAACTAATTGACAGAATGAACAATCCCATTTATAAATGGTCAAAAGATACGAAAAGAACATTTTCTGAAGAAGACAGATGAATGGCCAGCAAACACATGAAAGAAAATGCTCATCATCCCTAATCATCAGAGAAATGCAAATCAAACCCACCCTGAGATGTCACCTAACCCCAGTTAGAAAAGCCACATCACAAAGTTGGTGTGGATATGGAAAGAAGGGAACACTTTTACACTGCTGGTACGATTACAAGCTAATACAGCCTCATTGGAAAGAAGTATGGAGAGTCTTTAAAGAGCTAAAAGTAGCAGTTCTATTTGTTCTTGCAATCCCTTTATTAGATATATACTAAGAAGAAAATAAAATCATTTTACCATAAGAACATTTGCACTAGAATGTTCATCACAGCTCAATTCACAATCACCAAAATGTGGAATCAACCCAAGTACCCATCAACTCATGAATGTATTAATAAACTGTGGTCTATGTATACCATGGAATACTGTTCAGCTGTAAAGAAGGTGGAGACTGGGTGACATCTGTGGCTCAACGGAGTAGGGTGCCGGCCCCATATGCTGGAGGTGGTAGGTACAAACCCAGCCCCTCCAAAAACAGCAAAAAAAAAAGAAAGAAAATAGAGACTTTAAATTTTTTGTATTAAGCTGGATGGAGTTGAAGAACATTCTTCTTAGTAAAGTATCACAAGAATGAAAAGGAAGTATCCAATGTATGTAATACTATTATGAATCCAATAGATAAACCCCACATAAAAGAAAAACAAAATTAAATTCAAGTGGGGGTGAAAGGGAAGGAGGAAAAGGGGAGAGGACTGGCAAGAGATGTATTGGTAAGCTCTCACCAAATGGGTACAATGCAAGGGTATATAGCATACTCCCTGGGTGAAGGGCTCAAAAGCAACTTTAACTTTACCTAACAAACATAAATAACACAATCTAATCATTGTGTACCTTGATATTAAACTGAAATTAAAAAACAAAATTCCTCCAAAATTAAAAAAGAAAATGGTAATAGAGACTCTATGGAAAGAAGTATGGAGAGTCCTCAAAGAACTAAAAGCATACCTACCATTTGATTCTGCAACCCCATGACTAGATATTTTCCCAAAGGCAAAAAAAAAAAAAAAAATAAAAAGACATTTGATTGTGAAGACATTTTACTTGAATGTTTATAAAAGCACAATTCATCATCGCAAGTATGTGGAAACAACTCAAGTGCTCTGGCACACATGAATGGATTAATAAATTGTTGTATATTTATACCATGGACTACTATACAGCTATGAAAATTTGGAGATTTTGTATCTTTTGTAACAACCTGGATGGAAGAGCAGAATTTTCTCCTAAGCAAAGTATCATAAGAATGGAAAAACAAGCATCGTATATATCAGTACTAGATTGAAGTACTGTGCACATCAAGAACTACATGTTCACATGAAAGAAAAACTCAGTGAAATCCATGTGGGGGGAAGGAGGGATGGAGTTGGGTAAATTCCACCTAATGAGTACATTGCACAAGTATAGGGCACACATCTGGGTAAAGGACACAACTACAACTTGGGCTTTAACCTTACAAAAGCAAACTATATAACCAAATCATATGCACCCCCATGTTAGTCTGAAATTAAAAAAAAAAAAGAAAATGTTAAGAAAGAAATAAATGTGAACTACAAGTACATTTATTCAAGGAAAATACTAACATTATTCCTACTATCAGTAGAATAGTGCTGAAAGAGCAGGAACCTCTCACATTTTTATCTTTACACTGGCCTCTACAGAGCCCAAAGCCAAAGTCTGTGAACAAGTGTTATGGTTTCCTCACTTGCAAGTTTTGGATTGTGTTTTTATATCCCCCTACTTCATGGATTTGGTATCTCTCTTTGTGTCAGTATTACTTATTATACTCTATCTGTGACTTCCTTCTTTGTAAAAGTGCTGTGAAACTTTAAGTCTGACTAGACTAGACATGCATAAATGAGTAGGCATGAAAAAGGCAAAACATGTGTAAGTCAATCAACAAAGATAAAGCAATGCTTTTAGGTAGTATTTGGAGTACCTAGAACAGGGGCATAGAGCAATCAATAAATATAATATGAAAAAAATACTAGAAATACTTCTTTACAACACCCCCCAAATATTTTATCTGCCTGGTATCAGTCACTTTATACTGTCCTTTGAGTGAACTATTCCTTTGGAACATCAGTCTAAATAATATTAATATGTTGTTGATTTACAGAGCACAACCTCTGCTTTGCATGCATGAAAACTGAAGTCTGAAAAAATCACTAGTGTTCCCTGGAGGTCTCTAAACTGCCCACCACAATCCGCCTGCTCCTGATCCACCACTGTGGCACAACCACCAGCAACAGGATAGAAGACACCCATGGCCAAGGCAGACCTGGAGGACAAGCCACCATCTGCTACTACATTCACAGAAAATAAGCCATCAGTGAGATGGCAATAGCCTTAGCCTCCAACTTTTCCCCTCACTTCAAACAGATGACTTACCAGATAGTTTGTATGATGATGTTCTGAATGCTAAACGACTTCAGGCATGCCTTTTCCTACTTGAGCCATTGAGGATCCTGTAATTATTAAGAGATTAGTCACTTTGGACAACAAAGCATGCTTTTATGTAACCAAGCCATTATTCATGAATTGGGTGCTATACCAATTGTGGAACCATAATGATCAATCCTAACCACAACACTAAATAATGTTTTAAATGCAATGAATAACCTAAGTGTGCCTGTTGAAAATCAAAGCAAGATAAAGGTTACAATCAAGGTTGTAGAGATGTTTTCTGTGGTCCCTTTAGGTCTATCGTGCAGCTGATGAGGCTCAGATTAACAAACATGACCCTCATCAATGATGACATACTCAAGAATTATTTTATAAACCTTTGTTTCATGTTACTTGTAGAAAATAGAAATGTCAAAATTCAAGTTGTGAATCTGCTTTCAATTTGTCTAAATATGCAGCCACAGCAAAACAACTAGTTTGTGGCCAAGGGTACTTTTTTTTTTTTTTTTGCAGTTTTTGCCTGGGGCTGGGTGTGAACCTGCCACCTCCAGTATATGGGGCTGCCACCCTACTCCTTTGCGCCACAGGCGCCACCCAAAGTGGCAAAGGGTATTTATTATCCCTTTCATGTTATGTTGGTCACCCAACAAAGGAGATTCTTTGAGTAGCTGTAAAAAACTGCCTAAAACCTGAAGATCATTTAGATTCTCAAAATATTTACATTGAAGTATTTCACTGTTCTTCCTTTTCTGTGGAAAACAATGTGCTGAGGGAATGAGAGCTTCAGTTTATAAGCCTGATGTAGACATGAAGGGAAAAGTTATAGTAATAATAATAACAAAATTCTCTTTACTGTAGTTATATGTTACCAAATAATAATGCAGTCTAGAAGTAATACACATTGTAAATGTCTTATTTTCCATCTTCCTTATGCAGTAAAGGAATTATTTCAACTGCTAAATTTAAAAAGTCAATCTCATGGTTCATCATTAACACAGCTATAACTACCCATGCTCCTCAATTTTTTTTGACCATTTTATTGATACCAAATAAACATTAGAACTTGTATACGAAACAGTTATTTTTATTTTGCTGCCTGTATTAAGTTATTTTAGTAATTTCCTCTACAGTGGAAAGTGGCAGTGACCTTTTTACACATAAAAGTATAAAAGCGTTAGTGGCCTTTTTACACACAAGCTACCTTCTACTATTCAAAGTGATCTAAAATCACATCAGTATGTCATTAATTCATTGTTTTAGAACTGTCATAGGAATAGTACCATCCTTTCAGCAACAACAAGATCGTGAGAACTCAGTTCCAATTGACAAACCCAACATACTGCTTTCAAATATGTAATCATTTATGCTTCTAGTAAACACAAATTTTCCCTAGTATGCATCCACTATCACTTAAACTGTATAACTGTATAAAGATACTTTACATAAAATTACTAAAATTGATCAAAATGTCCAACTATAGGCAATTGGTTAAATCAAGTACCTAGTCTTTAAAATGACGAAGCTTGGACCTGGGATATAAGATGGTTGACTGCAGCCAGCTTTCCACAGAGGCTCCCATCCAGAAAGAGAGTTAAAAGACAGAAGTTTAACAGGTAAGTTGATGGTTTGGAGCAGAGCCAAGAGAGAAGGTTGAATAATGCACATCAACTCTGATGAGGCCAGCTATGACCCCAAAGATACAAACAAAAGATACTAAATCCATGCCAAGCAGATAGGAGTCTCTTCCCCCATGAGAAGGGCTTGCAGTAAACTTCATACAAATAAGTGAGCAGAGTTCAAACGTCCTCCCATTCCATCCCACATGAGAGACCCTCTAAAAATTGGACCTCCTACCCATACTAGGGTGCCATGGCACTCTCCTGCCAGGCATAAAACTGTATAAAACTATATATATTCTCTACCTGCAACTCTAAACTCCCAGCACTCCCATCCACTCTCACCCTGAAGTCTGGAAGCCTGTCCTCCATGGAGTCCAGATTCTTGGGCATTTTCTCAAGAGGTGTGGATAGGGGAAGGGCCCTTGCTCGGCTGTACTGATTCTGTGGCACGGGACTAAGGAGAGGATGGTCATCTGAGAGGGAACCATACAGGAGCAGAGGTGGTGCCCCAAGGTGCAGAAAAGCAGCAGCTGCAGGAACAATAAGGCTCATGCCCCTGGGGCTATCCCAGATAGACATGCCCTGTCTCTGGGCAACCAGAGGAAGCCAGGCACATTCTCCAGTGGCAGCCACTGGTGGACAGATCTGGTATGTGAGTAAATTGAGCACAGGAATTGAGCACAGCACACTTCCAGGGCGGGGCTGAACCAGAGGACTGCTTTACTCCCAGGGCAGGGCTGAGCCAGAGAACTGCTTTACTGAGGCTATGACACACCCAGCCCTCAGGGGATCATAGCTAACACAAAGGCAGGCAGGTAGAGGCTGGAACTGACAGCTTAAGGTGAGCTCTAATTACTTGCTGCTGGCTGGAACAGAGTTGTGGTTTCTGTAACCTGAAGCAGTGTCTGATAGCGGGACAGAAACAAACCGTGCAAACTGTTCTGCCAGCAACATCAATCAGGGGTCAGGCTGGAACTAAGTGAACCACCCCAGCCTCCATTAAGCACTAAAGGTTGTCATGTCTCACCTTCCCCTGCTGGATAGTGGCTGAGAACTTCAACCTGGCTGAGGAGACATAGATCTTCTTCTGACTCAAGCAGGCATAACCCCCCTGGGGCAAATGCTCATTGGGGTGAACTGGGTAACAACCCTGTGGGGTTACCAGTGACTGGATGTGACAGAGGCACATGGTTGAGAAGGAGCCATCAATATTCCCAGACTAATTTATTTTCTGGGTGGGTCCTTCTGACCTCACGGAGCACTGGAGCAAGTCATAGTTGAGCTGCTAACAGACCCCTGCTATCTAGTTGCTGGAGACCTTTTGAACTCTCCCACCTGAGACCAGTGCTGACTGGGACAATTGATTTGGACCTCTTGAATGGGGCCAATCACCCGAGGACTATCAAAAGTGCTACTGTGGGTGTGTGTTTGTGGGAAGGTGTGATTTTCCTTTTCCAATTGTTGCCGGTGGGGAGCAGGGCGACTTAATTGCTGGTATTTCTCCACAGCTGAGACTTCAACCCAGAGTAAGTGATTTACTAGGGTAGAACAGAGACCAGCTGAAAACAAGACAGAGTGACTTAGCCCCACAAAACCAAGGAGGCTCCCAGTTTCTCAGGCCATAGCACTGTATGAGTCCTTGGCAAAGCTCTAGGAGAAAAGGTACAGACCCCTTCCCAGCCTTTGGGCAAAGGGCTAGTTAATCACTATTCCTGGAGCCCCCAACCAAACTTCTCCTTATGTGTTCATCTAGTCAAGTGGTGTAAATTAAGCATGTGGTGGAATCAGTGGAAAAACTCTGGTAACATAAATAACCAGAGTTGATCAACCCGCCCCCCCACCCGGAAGGATATGGCAGATGCAACTGAAGATCCCATCCATAAACAGATGGGTAGGATGTCAGAAATCGAGTTCAGAGTCTGGATAACAAATAAGATAAACAGAATGGAGGAAAGGAGAAAATCAGAATTTCAAGGAATTATTCAAAAGATTCTCAAGAATTCAACTATGTCAAAGATAAAATGAACAAAGATTTTCACACACTGAGGCAAGAGTCTACAGCCCTCAAAGATCTGAAAAATATGGTAGAATCCCTCAGTAACAGAATGGAGCAGGCAGAAAAAGGATCTCTGACATTGAAGACAAAGCTTCTGAACTTGCCCAAGCGCTCAAAGAGGAAGAGAAATGGCGAGCAAAAATGGATCATTCTCTCAGAGAGCGCTGGTATAATTTGAAGAAAACTAATATTCACCTTATAGGAATCCCTGAAGACGACAAAGTTGCTTCACAAAACACAGAGGCTCTTCTTCATGAAATTATGAAAGAGAACTTTCTAGATATGACAAGAGATTCTGAAATTCAGATAGCAGTTTCAGAACCCCAGCATGACTCAACCTGAATAAGACATCCCCCAGGCACATCATAATTAACTTCACTAAAGTTAATTAACAAAATTTTCAACCCAGGATCCTCTATCTAGCTAAACTGAGTTTCATCTATGATGGAGAAATTAAATACTTTAATGACATTCATATGTTGAAGAAATTTGCCTAACTAAACCAGCTTTCCAGGATATTCTCAGGCCTATCCTCCATAATGACCAGCGTAATCCTTCACCACAAAAGTAAACTCACTCAAAAACTTTTGATCAAATTCCAATTTCCACAGTGGTGAAAGAATTAAAAATGACCACTGGACTTTCGAAAAACTCGATATCCAAAATTATACCAGGCTTATCAATATTCTCAATTAATGTGAATGGCTTAAATTGTCCCCTAAAGTGGCACAGGTTGGCTGACTGGACACAAAAACTCAGACCAGATATCTGCTGCATACAAGAATCTCATCTTACCTTAAAAGATAAATATTGACTCAGGTTGAAGGGATGGTCATCTATATTCCAGGCAAATGGAAAGCAGAAAAAAGCAAGTGTTGCAATTTTATTTGCAAATACAATAGGCTTTAAACCAACAAAAGTAAGCAAGGATAAGGATGGTCACTTTATATTTGTCAAGGGTAATAATATGATGAGATTTCAATTATTAATATTTATGCACCCAACCAGAATGCACCTCAATTTATAAGAGACACTCTCACAGGCATGAGCAACTTGACTTCTTCCAGCTCCATCGTAGTCAGAGACTTCAACACTCTTTTGGCAATGTTGGATAGATTCTCCAATAAGAAGTTGAGCAAAGAAATTTTAGATTTAACCTTAACCATCCAATATTTAGATTTAGCAGACATCTACAGAACATTTCATCGTAACAAAACTGAATACACATTTTTCTCATCAGCCCACAGAACATATTCCAAAACTGATTACATCTTAGTCACAAATCTAACCTCAGCAAATTTAAAAGAATAGAAATTATTCCTTGCATCTTCTTGGACCATCATGGAATAAAAGTTGAACTCAGTAACAACAGGAATCTGCAGACTCATACAAAAACATGGAAGCTAAATAACCTTATGCTGAATGATAGGTGGGTCAGAGATGAGATCAAGAAGGAAATTACCAAATGTTTGAAACAAAACAGTAATGAGGACATGAATTATCAGAACCTCTGGGATACCGCTAAGGTGGACCTAAGAGGGAAATTTATAACACTGCAAGCCTTCCTCAAGAGAATGGAAAGAGAGGAAG
Organism: Otolemur garnettii; assembly: GCF_000181295.1. Classification (NCBI taxonomy): domain Eukaryota; kingdom Metazoa; phylum Chordata; class Mammalia; order Primates; family Galagidae; genus Otolemur; species Otolemur garnettii. The sequence goes on from NW_003852770.1 coordinate 106,236, forward strand.
TTAACAACTTAATGGGACATCTCAAGCAACTGGAAAAAAAAGAACATTCCAATCCCAAATCCAGCAGAAGAAAAGAAATAACCAAAATTAGAGCAGAATTAAATAACATTGAGAACAAAAGGATCATACAACAGATCAATAAATCAAAAAGTTGGTTTTTTGAAAAGGTCAATAAAATAGATAAACCCTTGGCCAACCTAACTAGGAAAAAGAAAGTAAAATCTTTAATTTCATCATTCAGAAATGGTAAAGATGAAGTAACAACAGACCCCTTAGAAATTCAAAAAATTCTTAATGAATACTACAAGAAACTTTATTCCCAGAAATATGACAATTCGAAAACAATCGACCAGTACTTGAAAGCATGCCACCTCCCAAGTCTTAACCAGAATGACATAGAAATGTTGAACAGGCCTATATCAAGTTCTGAAATAGCATCAACTACACAAAATCTCCCTATAAAGAAAAGCCCGGGACCAGATGGCAGCTCTAATTGATCACTATTTCTTGTCTAACACCTGGCACACACTGATATTTTTATCTATAGTTTTTCCTTATCCAGCATGTTGGAATAGTTTGAATCATACAATATATATCTTTTTCTGATTGACTTCTTTCACTTCGTAATATGTATTTAAGTTCTCTCAAAGTATTTTCATTGGTTGGTAGCTCATTTCTTTTTAGTGCTGAATAATATACCATTTTCTATATGTACCATAGTTTATTTATTCATCTACTTAAGGGCATCATGGTTGCATCCCAGTTATGGAAATTATGAATAAAGCCATTATAATCATTTGTGTACAAGTTATTGTGTGGACATAGGTTTCTAATTTCTTTGTGTTAAAGCCAAGAAGTATAATTAATGAATTGTATGGTAAAAGTGTATTTAGTTTTGTTAAGAAATCACCAAATTTGCTTCTGAAATTGTTTGAGTGTTTTGTGTTTGAAAAAGAAATTATAGAGAGTTCCTATTGCTCTGCATCATCACCAGCATTTGGTGAAGTCAACATTCTGGATTTTGGCCATACTGATATGTATATTATATAACATACTGCTGTTTTAATTTGCATTTCCTTGGTGCTATATATGGCACAATTTCATGTGTTAATTTTCCATCTGTATATTTTCCTTTGTAATATTTCATTCAGATATTTACCTACTTTTAATTGGGCCATTTTTTCCTATTGTTGAATTTTAAGTGTTTTTTTAAATATATGTTGAATAACAATCCTTTAACAGATACATCCTTCACAAATATTTTCTCCTACTTTGTGACTTATCTTTTCATTTTCTTGCTTTAGTAACGAAGAAATTTTTAATTTTAATGAAGTCCAGCTTATTAATTCTTTCTTTCATAAATTATGCTTTTGGTGTTGTATCTAAAAAACCATTGCCACACTCATGGTCCTCTAAATTTTCTCTGTTATTATTGGGAAAGGTGGTCTTATGTACATAGTCTTTCAACCCCTGCTGCGCCATAATATAAGAATGGGCTTTGAGCCTGAAACACTTCCTTACCAAGAGATAAAAAAATCTTCACAGTCTTTATGAAGCTTTTCACCTTATGTGGGGATATTTTTATCTGTTTCTGAATGAATGTTCTTTTGTTATGCTTTAGCATGTTTGTCAATGACTCTCAAAAGCACTTCCAGCCCTTAAGATTTCAGATTCCACAGAAAATGGGTTGGATTCCTGCTACTATTGTACAAGAAAGGTATACCCAAGCCCATTCTCCTGCATCATATGCCTGGATTGGGGGAAACTCATCTGCCATGAGGGACTGATTATTGGATATTAGTATGTCTCTTCCTTTGTAAGTAAAACACTGTTACATCTGATTGACTGAGTTGTGTTTGTTTTCTTTGGCAAATCTTATACCAAGATGCAATGGGCAGAAGTCTTTGACTGGGATTAGAAACTGCTGTGCTGTGTTCTTCCCAGAGGTTGGTAACTGATGTTCTGCTTGACAGTCATCTTCCAGGAGTTTTATAGGCTTTTATTTTGCATGTAGGCATGTGTAATATTTTTGGTTTGTAGTTTTTAACTAAAAAAACGTGTCTTTGAAATATTACCTTGGTATTTTCATAAGGATTTCCCTGAATCTGTAAATCCCTTTGAGCAGTATGAATATTTTGACAAAGTGGATATCGCCGTTCCTTGAGCATGATGTATTTGTCCATCTGTTTGTGTCATCTACAAGTTCTTTCTTCAGTATTTCGTAATTCTCCTTGTAGAGGTATTTCAAATCCTTGGTTAAGTATATTTCTAGGTATTTTATTTTCTTTGTAGCTACCGGGAATGGTATTGAGTCTTTGATTTGACTCTCAGCTTTACTATTATTGGAGTATAGGAATGCTACTGATTTGTGTACCTAACACTGTGTGACCTAAGACTTTACTGAGTTTTTTATCAATTACAGAACCTCATTATGGAGTCTTTGGGATTTCCTAGATACAAGATCATACTGTGAGAGAAAAGTGATTATTTTATCTTCTATTTCATGATCTGGATACCCTTCATTTTTTCTCTGGCCTGATTTCTATGGCAAAGACTTCTACTACTATGTTGAATGGAAGTGGTAACAGTGGGTACTATTGCCTTGTTCCAGTCCTTAGGGGGAATTTTTTCAACTTTTCCTCATTCAGTATGATGTTGGCTATGGATCTGTCATATTAGATCTTAAATTTTGAAATATGTGCCTTCTATGCCTGGTTTGTTGAATGTTTTTATCATGAACACTTCATTTGGAACCAGAAAAGAACTCAAATAGTAAAAGCAATCTTAAGCAAAAAGAACAAATCTGAAGGCATCACATTACCAGAGTTTAAGGTATACTATAAGGATTTAATGGTATTGGCACAAAAATAGAGGCATTGCTCAATGGAAAAGAACAGAGAACCTGAATATAAAACCATCAAAACCATATACCTACAGCAAACTGATCTTTGACAAAGTAGACAATAATATATACTGGAGGAAAGAAGCCCTACTGAATAAATGGCTTTGAGAAAATTGAATAGCCACATGCAGAAGAATGAAACAGGACTCCTATCTCTCATCACTCACAAAAATTAATTCAAGATGGATAAAAGGCCTAAATGTAAGGCATAAAACCATAAAAATTCTAAAAGAAAATGTATAAAAAACTTTTCTAGATATCCTCTCAAGCAAAGAATTTATGATTAACACCACAAAAGCAAATTACAACAACAGCAAAAATAAATGCATGGGACTCGATTAAATAAATAAAAAAAAAAACTTCTGCATAGCTAGGTAAAAAATCAATTTAGAGCATATATACAACCTACAGAAAGGAAGAAAATATTCATAAACTCTACATCCAAGAAAGAGCTAATATCCAAGAGTCTAAAAAGAATTTAAACAAATCAGCAAGAAAAAAGCCCTTTAAAAATTTTGCAATAGGCATAAACAGAAACTTTTCAAAAGAGAAGAGACAAATGACTAGGATACATATGAAAAAATGCTCTATGCCGCTAATCATCAGGGAAATGCAAATTAAGATCACAATGAGATATCACCTTACCCTTGTCAGAATAGTTCTTGTTAAAAAGTCCCAAAACAATACATGATAGCGTGCATGCAGAGAGAAAGGAATGCTTATGCCCGATTGGTGGGGCTGTTAATTAGTACAAACACTATAGAAAACAGTATGAATATTTCTCAAAGAACTAAAAGTAAACTTACAATTTGATCAAGCAGTCCTGCTACTGGGAATCTGCCTAAAGAAAAAAAAGGCTTTTTATCAAAATGACACCTGTACTTGAATGTTTATTGCAGCACAGTTCACAAGTGCAAAGCTGTGGAATCTACCTAAGTGTCCACCAATTCGTGAGTGGATTAACAAAAAGTGGTTTACATTTATATATACCCTGCAGTACTATTCAGCCATGAAAAAGAATTAATTGATGTGGTTTGCAACAATTTGTTTGGAATTAGAGACCATTGCCTGTGGGAAGTATGGCAAAAATGGAAAAAAATAAACATCACATGTATTATCTAATTTGTAACCAATTAATGCATACACATAGATACAGAAAGAAGTAAAATCATTGGACATGAAGAAGGGGAAGGAAAATAAGGGATAAAATCCTACCTAGCAGGTACAATAAACAATATTCAGGTGATGGGCACACGTATAGCCCTGACTAAAACATTGTAAAAGATAATCATGTAATAAAAACATTTGTACTCCCTTAATATTTTTAAATTAAAAAATGAATAAATACAAGCATCACATAGTTTAAAAATGAAAAGTATCTATGGTTATCTATGCATATTACATCTAGAATGATAAAGAAACTCCTATGAGTGGAACTAGGGAGGCAGAAAATGACTTTTCTATGTATAACCGCTCTTGCTTTTTGAAGTATTATGAACTGGCATTAAACTTGATTTTTTAGATAAACACAAATTAGAAAGCACGTTAGCATTTCCAAGCTCACTTACACAATGAATGGAAGAGTCTATACAGGCACGTGTGCGTTTAAAATACACACATCCTGTTTTTTTCCAAGATTCCACCAAATATTATTGATACATAATATGACTTTTTCAGCTGACATTACATTCAGAAAAATGTAAGAATGTGCGATTTCAGTTTTCAAATGAATATACATCAAATTTTCAATTTTCCAGTATAAGCCTAAATAAGTACATGCAGCAGGAGTTAAGTGATGAAAGTGTCTAATACATCTGGCTTACATCCCTGGAGAACGTCCTGGTTTTGAGAATTAAGAATAGATGCTCACAAAATGAGTTATTTTTCTATTATTTGTATTTTCTAGGCTTACATTCTGAGGATGCTTGATATTTTTCACTTGCCATATACTTGGAGATTAGCACACCGCTAAGACCCGCTTTAATTCCTCATCGTTAGTTTTAATTTGAAGTAAAAGAATTAAAACATCCATAACAATGAGGTCCTCAAAATCATTCTGACCATACAAGAAATCCTCTAAATACTTCTCTTCAACCAAACAATGCCAACTCATTGGTGAAGGATGACTGTTGAGTGTAAGGGCTGGTGAGAAGTAATTCTGCATTTAATTGCTTAGAAAAAAGAATGATAAATACAAGCCAATGTGCTGCGCTTCAGATCATCTCCACTGTCTGCCCCTGCATATAATATAAAAAGAGATTTGGCTCAAACTGATGTGTGCTGCCAGGTTTCCTTTCCACACCACATCATATTAAATAACAGTTGACTCTTTGATGTTTGTAAGAGAAGAGAAGAACAAAGCATATTATATTGCTGAAATTGCTTTCAGGCCTTTTTTTTTTTCTTTTTTGAAATTTTTATTTGTTTTCTGTCTCAAAGGTAGTGTATCTATTCCTCATGTGAAATTCAGAGAAATAACACCCAAACAGTAAGTGTCAGTTAACTCTAAGTGGGAATGAGAAAATTATGTTTTGTTTTTTCACGTTAGGAGGAGAGGGGAAAATAAGTTTCCTTTTATGAATAAATTGCTTGTGTTTACAAAATAAAAACGTCAACACGGAATGACAAAATGCTACACAATTGGTTCCATTCCTATATGTTCTATATGCTTTAATTGCCAATTGATCTCATTGTTTTTACTAATTAATGATGCTATACACGGGGATTTATTATATTTAGATTTTCTGAGAAAATATTGGCACAATGAAATTATTCCAAACTGTACTTTTCCTTCAGCTATAAGATTTTGTCGTATTTCCTCTTGATAAGTAATTCATCAGGTTACCACTGTAACCTTTTCACATATCTCACAATTTGCTCTATGAATATCACATTGAAGGAAATATACAGAAAACAGTTATATCTGCATTATGACCCTGGCATCCCTTCACACTGGCTGTGATATTCCTTTGACTGGAATCCCTTTATATCAGGAAAAATCCTCTGGGCATGACCTGTACAGTTTTTTAAACCATTAGTTCTTTTATCCAGAACCTAAATATCCATGAGAAAATGTGCAGAGCATTTCTCAGAAACTCTTGTACTCAGCAGATTATTTTTGTCTTTCCTAGCCCTCTCTACTGAGTAGTGGCTCTGTTGAAAAACATATGCCTAAACATTCAGCCATGACAGAAGAATACTCTTTGAGCCATACATCAGTAAATTCAGTAATTTCATTCTCATTACTTTGTTGACACCTCCCTGAAAAATGCTGAAAGCCTTAATAAAAGGCCCCAACACAGATGACAATAGATCTTAAACACACAGGCAAAACTGAAGAAGCATTATTTTTTTTCAGGCTTGAACTTTTGCATTGCTTACCCTTTGTCATCCTCTATCCTTCATGCTTCATCCTTAGTCTAATCCTGGAGAATCATCTTCCCTCCTCCTTTCCCTTGACACTGCACCCCTATTAATTTTCTCTCTCTTCAGGAAGACATCTCAGAGTTTCCCAAGCTCGCCTCTGGGACACTGGGTTGCATGAAATACAAGCAGATTACACTGACAATCAAAAGGAATTCTACTTGAGAAGCTAAGACTTTAATATATTTCTTTACTGCATTATTTCTTGCAGGCTTTAAAATGCTGACTTTGTTGATGAGAAAAACTATGTGACAGACATTCTGCTAGATCTTCTTATATTATCCCATTTACTTCTATCAGTAATAATATTGCTATTATCTCTTTTACAGTTCATGCAGCTAGTATGACTTGAAGCCAAAATTTAAATCCAGTTCTTTCTGACTCCAAAATCCCTGCTCTTTCAATATTTCCTTATTCAGACTGAGACGACTTAACCATTTCCTTAAAAATCATAATATATTAATTAGCAGTATTTCTTTTCATAAAAATTTTAAAATTTGACATTTTTAATAGTGTGAAAGTTAATTTTCCTTTATTACAGAGTTGATATGGTAGAGGTTAAAGAAATATACCTTTGTGTCAGACAATATGATTCAAATTTTGTTCCCACAAATGGCTAGCTGTACTATAAAGAATGAGCTCTTCACTCATTCAAAATCTTTCTCCACATTTGTATGATGGATAAAATATTTATTTCAGAAGGATATTTGTGAGGATTAAATATAATTGTGTAGGTGAATTTTGGAGCAATTTGCTATTTAATAAGAAGTGCTGAATTAAAATAGTGTTATATTAAATAATAACACCATGCTCTCTCAAAGAAACTCGCATACTTCAATTTCTTAATTAAAATTATATTGCTTCTACTAATTTAGTTATATTTCACTCAACATTTTAAAAAGTTGATAAATGGTTTAGAATTCTATTAAAAGAGAGAAAATGAAATAATTCAGAAACTAGGTGATAGATTTCCTCATATTCAACTTTGATTCTAAATTTAGAATTGCAATTTGCCCAGCTTATTTGCCAGGGTTCTGAACTGAAGGTTTGTCTCATTATGCCACTAGGCGGGCCCTAAAGACACATTTTAATTTCCAATTTGAATCTTACTAATTGAGCTTATCTACCATACAATACAAGCTTGCTTGTGCCCAAATTAAGATGCTCAGGATATTGAGTTTCATTTCTATAAACACTTGTATATGAAAATGATAAAGCAATCTTATTTTCCATATTATGAATTTTAAAAGAGATTTTGAGAAACATAATTTTTAAAATTAGAGTTTATAAAACTATCAAATACATTGTTTGAAAACATTTTTAAGATGCACATAATAACCACTTTTAACAAAACCTCATCAGACTGAGCTTTACTTATGTGGAAGTTACAATCACCTGAGATAAAGATTAGGCTAAAATTTTAAAATAACTTCATTAGGAAACACTATTATTTCGTGTGTGCTTTTCGAAGGAATGATGATCATAACAGCAGAACTCAGGATATAAGATAAACCAGGAATTGCTCTAACTTGGTGTGCATATATTAAGTAATTTAATCTTCAAAACAACTCTATGAAGTGGATACCATTTTTTTTCTTTTTATTAAGACATATACACATAGATCATGAATACATTTATGCGTTTGTGGGGTACAGTATGTTGATTTTCTATACAATTTGAAGTAAAACTAATATAGCTTTCACCTCATTTAGTTAATTATTGTGTTAAGACATTTATGTTCTATACTTGATAGATTTGACTTGTACCCTTGTGATATGCTTCATACGTGTGGTCCCCCGTATACTCTCCCTCTATCAAACCTCCCCCCTCTCCCCATCCCCTTCCTCTTCCCTCCTTCATCCTGGGCTATAGTTGTGATTTATCTTTCATAAGAAAGTGTGAGCAAATGGGTGGAGGGAGGGGGATTGGTGGGATCACTTCTGAGGTTTATCTTGCAAGGGTACAAGTGAATCTTTCTAAGAGTAGAATGTGAACATTTTAAAATAATAGCTAAGAAAATGACATGAAGGCTATGTTAACCAGTTTGATGGAAGTGTTTTGGATTGTGTGTGAAAACTCCACACTGTACCCCAGAAGTGCATTAATGTACATAGTTATCACTTAATAAAAAAAAAGGAAGTGTGAGTAATTATTAATTGGTTTCATAAAAGTCCTGAGTACATTGGATACTTTTTATTCCATTCTTGAGATACTTTACTAAGAAGGATATGTTTCAGTTCCATCCATGTAAACATAAAAGAGGTATAGTCTCCTAATTTAATCTTCAAAACAACTCTATGAAGTGGATAGTATTATTATCTTAATTTGATTATTAAAAAACTGAAGCAAAGAATAATTGTCACTTTATGCAAGGCCTTAAAACTATTAATAGTGAAACTATGGCCTTTCATTTTGTTATTGATACATCATATTTGTACATATTTCAAGGATACATGTGATATTTGTTCACACATGTACATTGTGTAATGGTCAAGTCATAATGTGTTTATGTTATCCATCACCTTGAGAATTTATGGCTGCTTTGTGTTGTAAACATTTGAGGTCTTAGATAACTAGATATTTTGAAATACACAATAACATTGTTGTTAGCTATAGTCACTCAACTCTGTTATTTAACATTAGAACTTATTTTTATTTTTTCTATTTAGCTATATGCTTGTATCCATTAATCAACCTCTCTTCATCACCCCTCTCACACACATACATCCATTCCAGCCTCTGATATCTATCATTCTACCCTCAACCTCCATGAAATAACCATTTTTGTTCCTACATATGAGTGAGAACATTTGCTACTTGTCCTTCTGTGCCTGTCTTATTTCACCTAACATAATGAACTCCAGTTCCATCCCTATTGCTACAAATGATAGGATTTCATTTTTTATAGGCCTATACTATTCCATTGTGCATACATACCACATGTTCTTTATCCATTCATCCACTTATGGACACTTAGGTTGATTCCTTACCTTTGCTCTTGTGAATAGTGTTTCAGTAAACAGGAGAGGGAAGGTAACTCTTTGCTACACTGATTAATTTTTCCTTTGGTAAATAACTGGTGGTGGAATTGTTGAATCATATGGTAATCATTATTTTTAGTTTTTGAGAAAACTCCACACTGTTTTCAGTAGTGGTTGTATTAGTTTACATTCTCACTAATAGTGTGTAAGAATTCCTTTTCCTTTACATCCTTACAAGCATCTACTATTTTCATTTTTTAAATAACGGCCATTCTAACTGGGGTAAGATAATATCTCATTGTAGCTTTGATTCTCATTTACCTGATGACTAATGATGTGGAGCATTTTTCATATACCTGTTGGTCATTTGTATGTCTTCCTTTGATACATTTCAATTCATGTATTTTGCCCATTTTTAAAAGTCTATTTGATTTTTTTTCTGTTGATCTGTTTGAGTTCCTTGTATAGTCTGGGTATTAGTTCTTGTCAGGCAAATCGTTTGCAAATATTTTATCCCATTAAGCAGGTTGACTCTTCATTCTGTTGACTGTTTCCTTTGTTGTGAAGAAGTTTTTTTAATTTAGTATAATCCTATTTGTCTATGACTGTTGGCTATGCTTTTGAGGTCTTAGCCATAAAATCTTTGCCTAAACCAAAGTCTTGAAATGTTTTTATCTATGTTTTCTTCTTGTAGTATTATAGTCTCAGGTCTTAAGTTTAAGTCCTAACCCATCTTGAGTGGATTTTTTATGTGGTAAAAATAGGGTGCTCATTTCATTTTTCTGCATTTTGATATCCAATTTTTCTACCACCATTTATTGAATAGGGTGTTTTTTTCCCCAAGAATCTTTTGGCATTTTTATTAAAATCAATTGGATGTAAATTTTTGGACCTATTTGTGGGTTTTCTATTCTGTTCCAATCGTGTATGCCTGTTTTTATAACAATACTATGCTGTTTTGGTTACCATAGACTTGTAACATCTTTTGAATTCAGGTAGTAAGAACCTTCAGCTTTGTTCTTGATTATGATTGCTTTGGCTATTCAGGCTCTACCTTGTATGAATTTTAAGATTTTTCATTATTCCTGTGAAAAATGACATCTATGTTTTGATAGAAATTGCATTGAATATGTGTATTTATTTGGCTAATATGGTCATTTTAATTATATCAGTTACTCAGATCCATGAGCATGGGATGTATTTCCATTTGTTTATGTCCTCTTCAATTTCTTCCATAAGTATTTTGTAGTCATCTTTGTAGAGATCTTTTACCTCCTTTGTGAAATTTATCCTTATGTGTTTTAGTATTTTTGTAGCTATTTTAAATGTAATCGTCTTTTTTTTTTTTTTTTTTTGCAGTTTTTGGCTGGGGCGGGGCTTGAACCCACCACCTCCAGCATAAGCGACCAGCGTCCTACCCTTTTAAGCCACAGGCGCCACCCATGATTGTCTTCTTAATTTCTTCCTCAGCTATTTAATTATTGTTTGGTACATAGAAATGCTGCTGCTGAGTTTTGTATGTTGATTTTGTATCTTACAACTTTACTGAATTTTTAAAATAAAATATAAGAGTTTTTTGATGAGGTTTACAGGCTTTCTAGATATAAGATGATGTCATCAGTGAAGAGGAGTAATGTGACTTCTTTTCTAATTTGTATGCTTTTTATTTCTTTCTTTTACCTGATTTCTGCCTGGGACTTCCTATACTGTGTTGAATAGAAGTGATGAAAATGGGCATTTTTGCTTTGTTCAAGTTCTTGGAGGCAAGGATTTGGCTTTCCCCCAATTAGCATGATGTTAGCTATGAGTTTCTCATATGTGGCCTTTATTATGTTGTGGCATATTCCTTCTATGACTAGTTTATTGAGGATTTTCATCATGAAATTATTTGAATTTTATGAAATGCTTTCTTTTCTGAATGTATTCCGATGATCATATAATTTGTGTCCTTCATTGTATTCATGTGATTTATCACATTTGTTGATTTCCCTGCAGTAAATAATATCCCTGGGATAAATATCAATTGATCATGGTGTATTATTTTTGCAAATACTGTTGAATTTGTCTTGCTAGTATTTTGTTGAAGATTTGGGGTTTTATTTTCATCAATTGATCTGTAGGGTTTTTGTGGTCATCATTGTTATTGTTATATTTCTGCTCTTTTGCTATTTGGGGGTTTGCTTTGTTCTTGCATTTCTTGTTATTTTAGAGTTATTGTTAGATTGTTTATTTGAAACCTTCCTACTTTTTTAAATTAGGCATTTATTGGTATAAAATTTCCCATAATATTGTTTTTGTTGTATCCCACAGGTAAGGTGAAATTTTTTTATTTGTTCTTTAATTTCTTCCTAATCCAGTGGTTATTCAGGAGAATGTTGTTAAATTTCCTTATAGTTGTTCATTTTCCACAGCTCCTCTTATTATTATACTAATAATTATTCTTTTGAGACAGAGTCTCACTTTGTTGCCCTTGGTAGAGTGCTGTGATATCACAACTCACAGCAACCTCAAACTCTTGGGATTGCAAGTGATTCTCTTGCCTTACCCTCCCAAATAGCTCAGACAATAGGGGCTCACCTCAATACTCAGCTATTTGTTTAGAGATGAGGTCTCGCTCTGGCTCAGGCTTGTCTTAAACCAGTGAGCTCAGGCAATCCACCCACCTCAGCATCCGAGAATGCTAGGATTGCAGGTGTGAGCCACCGCTCCCTGAAGCTCCTCTCATTATTGATATATAAAATTATGCCACTGTGGTTTGAGAGATACTTGATATTACTTCAATTTCTAAGATTTATTGAGCTTGTTTTGTGTCTAACATTTAATCTATCCTGGAGAATATTCCTTATGTTGTTATGGAAAATGTTGTAGCTGTTGAATGAATTGTTCTATAAATTTCTGCTAGTCCTATTTGGTCTAAAGTGAAGTTTAAATCCAATATTTCTGTGTTAGTTTGCTCCCTAGGTGATATGTCTAATGCTGAAAGGGGGGAGGTGTTATAGTACCCAATTACTGTTGTATTAGGGTCTTTATTTTCCTTTAGCTCTAACAATATTTTCTTTATACACCTGGTTGCTTCGGTGGTGGGTGCATATATGTTTAAATACACACCCAGCATATACTCTTGTGGAACTTATCTTGTTGATATTATATAATAAACTTCTTTGTCTCTTTTTACTGTTTTTGATATGAAGTTTGTTTTATGTGATATAAGTATAGTTACTTCTGCTTGCTTGTTGTTTATGTTTGCATAAAGTATCTTTTTGCATCCTTTGCTTTTAGTCTATATGTGCATTTACACGTGTGATGTGTTTCTTATAGGCAGCATGTATTTGCGTCATAATATAAATGTATCCAGCTAATCCATTTCTTTTAAATGGGAAGATTTATCCATTTATATTCAAGGTTATTTTAGATATGTAATGGCTTATTCCTATCACCTTATTAATTGATTTATGATTGTTTTACATATCCTTTTATCCTTTCTCTTTTATTGTTTATTACTGTGGCATAGTGGTTTGGGTTTCTTTAGTTTGTAACATTTGAGTCCTTTCTTTTTCTCATTTGTGTGTTTTTTTTTAACCAATGGAATATAAACTGCCCTGTGTTTTCATGATGGTAGATATCATGCTTTTGCTTTCAGGTGTTGAACCCTTAAGTATTTTTTGTAAAGCTATTCAATTAGTAGTGAATTCCTTCATAATTTACTTATCTCGGAAAGGTTTTATTTCTCTTTCATTTATGGAGATTGACTTTGATGTGCATAGTACTCTTGGCTGCCAGTAATTTTCTTTCAGTACTTTGACTATATCATCTCACTGTCTTCTCATCTGTAAGGTTTCTGTTGAGAAATCCACTGTTAAACTGATGGAGATTTGCTTATAAGGGACAAGAAAGCTTATTTAATTTTTTTGCTGTTTTTACAAGTTATTTGTCTTTGACTTTTGACCTTTTGAGTATAATATATGATAGAGAAAACCTTTTTGAATTATATTTGGTAATCACTGAGTTTCTTGTATATTTAAATCTCTGCTAGACTTGGAAATTTTTTAACTATTATTTCATTAAATGTGTTTTCTATAGCTTTTCTTTCTGGAACACCTAAAATTCAAATATTTGGTTCTTTTGTAGTGTCCATTAAGTCATATAGGCTTTGTCAATTATTTTTCTTTTTTTTTCTTTTTGGGTTATTTAAAAGACCTGTCTTAAAGTGCTCAAATGATTCTGATTGATTTAGGCAATTTTTGAAACTTTCAGAGGTATTTTTTTATTTTCTTAAATGAATTCTTCAGTTCAAGAATGTCCATTTAGTTCTTTTTAATTATACTTGTCTCATCTGGCAAATTTTTCATTCATACCTTGAATTTTTTTTGATTTCTTTGTGTTATGTATCTGTGTTCTCCTGTATATCACTGAATACCTTTAGTTTCAAAAGATTAAATTCTTTTTCCAGGATTTCAGTAATTTCTTTTTCTTTTCTTTTCTTTCTTTTTTATTTTTTTGACAGAGTCTCACTCTGTCACCCGGAATAGAATGGTATCTTTACAGTTCACAGCAATCTCTAACTCTTTGGCTCAAGTGATTCTTTTTCCTCAGCTTCCAAAGTAGCTGGGACTACAGGTGCGTGCTGAGTCACCCAGCTGTTTTTTTTTTTTTTCCTATTTTTAGTATAGATGGTGTCTCACTCTTGGTTAGGCTTGTCTCAAACTCCTGAGCCCAAGCAATCCACCTGCTTCAGCCTCCCAGAGTGCTAGGATTACAGGCATGAGCAACTGACCCAAGCCCATCATAAAATTCTTCATTAGAATCCAATATAGAGAATTATTGTGTTCCTTTTGCATGTCAAATTTCCTTGTTTTCTCATCTTTCTTGTATACTTACCTTGATATCTGTGCATTTGATATACTAGTTACTTCTTGCAATTCTTACAATTCTTTTATTAGGTGAGGACCTTTCCTGAAGATGTATGGCATTCATCATTGTGGGGCGCCTTTTGGTTGTGTCCGGTTGTATAGTTTCCATGTGATTTTGTTGGCTTCCAGGGGTCCTCAAACTTTTTAAATAAGGGGCCAGTTCACTGTCCCCCAGACCATTAGAGGGCTGGACTGTGGGCCCTGGGACGAGTCAGCTGCTAAGCAGGACAGGCAGTGGTGGCAAAAACACCCCGTGGGCCAAATAAATGTCCTAGGCCGGCTGCATTTGGCCCGCAGGCCATAGTTTGAGGATGCCTGGAACAGTACTAGTGATGTCTGATTTCCTCAGTGGCTTTGGGTGTGGCAGTTAGTGGAGGCAGTGGCGAATTTTCCTGGGGACAGAGATGCCAGTTGGGCCAGTCCTTGGTACACAGTGGTGGCAGTGATAGGTTGAGCATCCCTGTTCTGAGTCCCCAGGTTAGTATCCACAGGCACCAATTTATTCAGTCAAGGTGGGCCAATTCTTGGGCTTTCGAGGCAACCTTTTCCAATTTTACTTAGTGCTTTCCTTGAAAAGTATCTGCTTAATAGCAGTAGTTGTTTGGTTAAGTGAACAGGTCCTTGGGTACCTTGCCAGTGGATATGTCATGGGGAATAGCAGCAGCAGGGATGGAATAATGGGGAATGACAGCAGTAGGGATGGAATAGCCCCATGACACCCTATTAGTCAATTCTGGGATTGGCAGTGATTTCAACAAGCTGACTGGGGTCAATATCCAGGCTCAGAGGTGGTACATGTGGGTGGACGTCATCTGTGACAGCTGTGAGTGTAGTAGCAGATGGTGCTGTTCTCAGCACTCCCCCCCCAAGAGAAGTGCTCAGATGGCAGTGGTGTTGGCAGGGTGAATCCCGAAGACTCTGACTGATATGCTTAGTCACTGCACATGGTGGCAAAATCAGGTTAGGTAGGCCTGTCCTCTGGGCCCTTGAATGTGCATGCAGATGGTGGCTATGGAAGGCAGGGGTGGGATAATCCCCAGTATTATAAAAGATAACTTAGGTAGGGCAGAAGCAGCTGTGTTGCAGCATTGCTCCTTGGAGAGGCATAGTTTCTTTCTGTATCAGCTGTAGGCAGTCAAATGAGGAATGTTTACTTAAGCCCTAGGTGGCAGCTTTGGGTGGGGGGAACCTGACTTCAAAGCATACAAAAATGTATAGGACTAGCTGCTTGGGTGCAGGGCAAGGTTGCTGGCAGTGACTTTCACTTTGATCCTGGAATCAGCAGCCAGCTATAGCAATAGTCATAGCTGGGGAATACCAATGGGGTTCCAGGAATGCAAGGGCTATCATGTCCAAGGGAGGGCAAAATTAAGTCTGATGTGGGTTGGGCTCTTAAAATGATGTCATGCAACACTTTAACATTTAGAGGATGTGTAGGATCCAGTGTGAGTTTCCCATCCGTACCTTCAGTAGCAATACCAACACATGGTCTCCAGGCAGCACCTTATGTTAGTCCTGAGGCCTGCAAAGGTCAAGTGGCAGAAATGTCGCCTGTTGGTGACTTCTATTTCCCTGAACTCAGGAGATTTTAAAGGCTTCCAACTAATCCTGGCTGAGCATGCTGCCTTGGTTCCCTTTCTGATCCTTGGTTTTGGTGTTTTCTGTTACCTCTATGTCAAATTCTAGTGTTATCTGTTAGATGTATCTTCAGAAGGTGATTACTCACTACTTTGGCTCTTCTTTGTGGATAAAGTAAGTACTACCTTTGTCTAGTCAACCATCTCGAAGCCTGTCTAGCACTAGAGTCTTTTAATTCAAACAGGCTGACTGTATGATCTCAATCACCAAGATCTGTAGATGCGACCTCTCTTCTTATATAATTAAATACATTTAAATTATTTTACATCCTGATATTAATTCAGAATGCCATTTTCAGGTTTATTCCAATATTTTACTACTTAATATTTGTCATTTTTTATTTTAAGAATGTCTTATTTTGATCTTGATTGACAAAATCAATGAATACTTCAAAATATCACAAATCTCTATTCATGATCTTTTATATTTATTTAAAAAATAATTTCTTAAACAATTGTAGAAATTATATTTATTATTATACAAACAAAATTATGAGGTAGAAATTGTTGTGCAGCTTGTACTTATTTATGATGAAGCTCACAGATTTAAGAATATCTCCCAAATATGGAGAAAAAACAGATATATATTTATAAAGAACTCTAATCTCTCAAATGAGCATATGAACATAGTAATTAGTTTCAAAAGACATTTTTAAGATTTGTGGTTAAAAATAGTAATCTTACCAAACAAGTTTATGTTTTCTGCCACGTGAAGTCCCAATTAAATGTCAGTAAAAATAGAAAATGTGTGTGTAGTAACTAAGAAAACAAGAAAAGAGGCTTCAGCGGACAGCAGATTTTAACAAAGTCACAGGGATGAAAAGCAGTTCGCCTCAGGATGGAAAAAACTCAAAAGTGTATCATTCCCATACCTACAACAACAGAAAATACCCGTATAATCTGGAAATTCCCAATTGGTCATGAACCCATCAAAGAACTAAGATCTCAGAGTAACTAATACAAAATATATTTTAAAAGACATGCATATCCAAGGAAGGATATAAAAACAAACACTTCATTGACTGGACAAGGTGTCACCAAACACAATACAAGGATATAAGAAAAATCCAGTTAACATTATTAATGAATTGCTAAAAGCCAAATGTGGGCTGTAATAAAAATACAGATCATATTTCTGTAAAGAATGTTACTAGATCTTTAATAGGGATTACACTGAATCAGCATATTGCTTTTGGTAGTGTAGACCTTTTAAGGACTTTGATTCTTTCAGTCCATGAACATAGAATATCTTTCCATTGTTTTTTGTCCCCTTTTAAAATTATTTATATCAGAATATTAGGTGGTACACATGTTTTGTTCACATACTTTTTTTTCTTTGTGTAGATTTAGTCAAAGTTAGTCTTATGCCTTTCCCCCAGATAGCATACTCTTACATATCTCCTTCTCCCTCTCCCCGTCAGCTTGATATTCATTGAGATTTACTTCTATATGTACATTCAAATGTTGAGCAGTTAGTCTCAATTTGATATTGAGTACGTGTGTTTGTTTCTCCATTCTTGTGATGATTTACTTACAAGAATGGTTTCCAGTTCCATCTAGGTCAGCGGTTCTCAGTCTGTGGGTTGCCTAAGACCATCCTGCATGTGAGATATTTACATTAAGATTCATAACAGTAGCAAGATTACAGTTATGAAGTAGCAACAAAAATAACTTTATAGTTGGGGGTCACCACAGTATGAGGAACTGTATTAAAGGGTCCTGGAATTAGGAAGGTTGAGAACCACTGATCTAGGTTGTCACAAAAGTACTAGATGACCATTTTCTGATTAGAGACATCAAACATTTTTTTCATATGTTTGTGGGCCATGAGCCTGTCTTCATTAGAAAAATGTCTGTTCATGTATTTCTTTCTTCTTTTTGAGACCATTTCTCTCTGTCACCATGGGTAGAGTGCGCTGGCATCATAGCTCACAGCAACTTCAAACTTTTGGGCTCAAGTGATCTTCTTGCCTCAGCCTCCCAAGTAGCTGGGACTACAGGTGTCTGCCACAACACCTAGCTAGTTTTTATATTTTTAGTAGAGATGGGGTCTCACTGTTGTCATGCTGGTCTCAAACTCCTGAGCTCAGGCAATACACCCAACTCAGACTCCCAGAGTGCTAGGATTATAGGAATGAGCCACCACCCCCATCCCCATTCATATCTTTTGCACATTTTAAATGAGATTCTTTGAACCTTGTTAATTTGCATAAGTTCTTTGTAGATTCTGGTTAACAGTTCTTTATAAGATGTATAACATGCAAATATTTTCCTCCTTTATATGGGTTGTCTATTAGCTAGTTTGATTGTGTCCTTGGCTGCAAAGAAGCTTTTTAATTTGATCGGGTCCCATTTATTTATTTTTGTTGTTGCTGTGATTGCTTTTGGAGTCTTCTTCCTGAATTCTTTGCCTAGGCTGATATATATGAGAGAAGTCTCAGGTTACAAAATTAATATCCATAAATCAGTAGCTTTAATATAGGCCAACAATAGTGAAGCTGAGAGTCAGATCAAAGATGTAATACCTTTTGCAGCAGCAACAAAGAAAATAAAATACCTAGGAATATATTTAACAAAGAAAGTGAAAGACCTCTATAGGGAGAATTATGAAACACTGAGGAAAGAAAATGTAGAGAATGTAAATAGATGAAAAATATATCAAACTGATGGATTGGTAAAATCAGAATCACTAAAATGGCTATACTGAAAGGTGTAAACAATTGCACCTGGAAACGAGGCCTCAGAGGAGATGTTCAGGCCTGGTTTGTTAAAAGGTAATGGGTGACCTGCCTGGCTAGTGCAAAGGTGGAGTCTGCACTTGGGGCCAGTTTGAGATCCCTTTTACTTGGGGCAGTAAGGGGTGGGCAAATTCCACAGCTTGCCTAAAAAGTAAAGGTCTTGTGGCATAAAATTCTGGAAGGTGGGGCCTGCTAGATCCTTTGTGTTTTTGTTTTAGGGGGAGGGGAAAAAGGGAAAGGTTTTATATGTGACTGTGTAAGGCCCCCCAGTATTCCTGACTCTTGCTGAAAGGGATGATGAGAACTATGGTATACCTTCTAAAATTTCTTCTGGTTGGATAAGGCTATAGTTGGCCTTGGTGTGATGAGTTAGGTGTTGGTAGGGCTGTGTAGGTTTGAAGTACATTGAGAGAGGGTTTGGGAGTGGTAGAAATTGGGTGGCAATTGTAACTGATACATTTTTAACCTGTCTTGAATAAATGAGGAAAGGAATTGGCTGACACAAAGGGCAACGGTTAATAACAGAAGGATTACAGTTGAGGGGGCAACAAGGGCAAGATCCAGAGTCCCCATGGTCTGTCAAATCAGAGTTTCTTGTTTTGAGAGTGTAGATGGGTAGCTTGTTTCTGGAGCTGGGTGATGCCCTCTCAGACCAGACTAGATTTGGTGTAGACATAGCATGTGTCCTGTAAAAAGTGTAAGGGCTCCCTTCCCTCTGCCATGATTAGATCTAAGCCTCTAAGATGGTTGTGGGGAAGGCAATTGGAAAGTAATAAAAGGATGAACAAGATAACTTTATTTTCTAGAGAACTAAGGAACCATGGACTATATAAAGGGAGGGGCTGCATTTTATTTATCTTTTTTATTTTAATGATGGAGATAGTAAAGAGAAATGGAGGTCTTTAAAATTTAGGAAGACTAGAGGAAGCGACTTCTTTATTATTAGAATTAATTTACTTATCTGTGTTAGAGAGTAAGTTATTTAAGGCCATCCTGATGTTAGGAAGTTGAGCCCATTTTCAAGTCAGACATGTTGATCAGTTGAAAGTAGTTTCCATGTCAATTTACGAGATAACTGGTTCCAGAAGGTGAATATAATCTCTTGTTTTAAGGTATTTATACTCTCCCTTCTGTGCCTTTCTCCATTGCTGAGAAGACATGGTTTGGGGGGTTTTGAAGAAGAAGAAGAAGAGGAGGGGGAGGGGGAAGAAGGGGGAAGAAGTACTTTATTACTGTTTAATGGTGAAGAATAAAAGAAATAAAAGCACTCAATCCAAAAGAATCACAAAAAATGAAAAAGTGACACAAATAGTGGAAAAATAGTGGAAGTAACAAATAGAAAACTGCTAGCAAGTGGGAGATTTTAATTCAACCAAATTACAATTTTAAAAGCTATTATGTCCTTAAAACATAAAATAAGATGCAGATTTAAATTAAAATAGAACACAAATATAGGATATATGCACAAAATGATTTTCAAATCAAAAGACTCATAAAAAATGTTGCAAAAGATAATACAAGTTTCCACTTTAAGAAACTATAAAAGGAACAGCAAATTAAATCCAGATAAGAAGAAGGTGGTAAATAATAAAGATAAGAGCAGAAATTAACAAAATTGCAAAATTTATAATTCAAAATATTCACTTTGTATGCCAATATAATTTATATGGTACATATTAAGTTGTACTTGTTTGTGTGCTAGGTGACTTCAAGGATTTTAATTTCACTACTATTTCTCTAAAACCATGCCCCTATAGTCTGAGAAGGGGGTGACTGTAACTGTCTGAAGTCAATCTTATTTAAATGATGCTCACAAAAGATATGCAATTCCTTTACCCTCTATGCTTTACTCAAAGTTCTCATACTAATATACACCCAAATCTTTTCTTCAGTATGTATAAGACAGAAAAAAAAAGAACATGTTATATGACTAACATCTAACCTCTGCAGAAATCAAAGTCTTAATTAGTAATCCATTATTTGCTGGAGTGTAGTCATTGGCTTATAATGCCAACACCCTAAACTATTAAAAAGTAAATTCATTGTTTTAATAAATTAAATGATTGAGAACTATGTATTAGAACTTTATTTGGTATCTCAGATTTAGAAGAAAGGCTAAAATAAAATTAACAGAATGCTATTTCCTAAGGAGATGTCTCTACAGGGGTACTTTCTTTTTTCTTTTCTTTTCTTTTTTTCTTTTTTTTTTCTTTTCAGTTTTTGGCTGGGGCTGGGTTTGAACTAGCCACCTCTGGCATATGGAGCTGGCGCCCTATTCCTTTGAGCCACAGGCACCATCCCGGGGTACTTTCTTAAAATTTACATGAAGGTACATTCATGATTATACACTGTAAATATACACACATATATACCAAATCTATATTCTATATGCTATGGGAATTGTCAAACTTTCTAAAGTATTGAACTTTGTGAAGGAAATCAGAAAATCAGAACAAATTGTGTTGATATTTCAGGTGTATGTTTGATTTTCAGGGAGATAAATAATACCCTTAAAACTCTAATAAATTCAAAAATTCTGTTACCTTTTCTTTAATTAATGTTTTAATCTGCACAACTGTCAGTGAAGGAGAAAATAGATATGCTAATGAAAGTAAATGTGTATATTTCAATAATAAAAGAGAAAATATTAATATGTGCGACGTCAGACTATTGCAAACTATAATTAGCTGATTCTCCCCTAAAATCTGCTGAATATTGTACACAAACTAAGCAATTTACAGATTATGCCTACAGTAAGAATCCATGCTTTTGTTAAAATAATGTTCAATAAATTATCTCAAACATAATAGTTTTCAGTATTGTTTCATATGCGAGCATAGAGGTTTTGTAAATTGCCCATAATAAATAAAACATTGAGTAGGTTAAAGTACATTTGAAAAGCTTCCTTTTAGAACTACCAAGGAAAAATAATCCAAGAATGCTACTACATATATTTCTACTTGGCCCGGCTGTCCTGGGCACAAATATATTTAAAAACTCTTTCCTAACCAGCCAAAGTATAATGTACAAGGACAGGGTTATGCCTTTTATGAGGGTTTGGAATTGTCTCCTAAAGAATAAATTTGGAAAATGTATGGCATTAGTTCTCCTTGATTTTCCCTTTGTTCCAGGCACAATTTATCATGAGGTCCTCTAGACTAATCTGAGTGGATGGCAAAAGTTCCTGGCACTTTTTTTATTCAAATGTTGACATTATCCTTATATCATTACTCATGATATTTGTAACCTTGGGAAAGTTATTTCACTTTCTTTATCCTCAATTTACTTGTTAAATGTATAGATTCTGTATATCTTGTTAAAAATATAAATTCTAAAACTAGGATCCTGGGATTAGTATTCGAAGTCGTCACTAAAAAGATGTGAGTTTTCATTTTCTCTTCTGTAAAATGGAAATAAAAACAGTACCTATTTCATTTGTCTGTGGTGAGAATAAAATGAACTACTATTTATAAAACATTTAAAATATCACCTAAAACATATTTTGAGCCATATAAATGCTACAAGTCATTACGATTATTATTTGTTAAAAACACTAAACAACGTTGTACAAACAACTTGGTAAGGTTTCATAACCGTGGCATATCAGTGTCCCACAGCTGTGTTCTTATCAGTGTGTGATGCTGTCTTGCTGAGTGGTGTTCATTATTGTTGTGTGTTTTTTGTGTGCCATGATATGATAGCTCTGATGGTCATGCCAGAAAAAGAGTTTCAACATTGCTTTGAAGGGTGGACTATGTACTGACATTAGTGCTTATCTTCCTAAGGGGAATACATTGAAGTTGACTATAGTGATAGTTGGCGATGAGGTATGAAACACTTTTTCTAGGATGAGTTCATAAGCTTAATTGTCAGACCTCGTATTCCACACTATAGTTCAATTCTCAGACCTCCTCAAGAGTTTATTCTGGTCAATTATCTACTTATGTGAACATGTATGAGCACATACACACACACACACATATATATATGTATATATAACCATACATGTACATGCATAAATCTTAGATGAATATTGAATATTGTGTTGGAAAATTTGTAGCCTAATCTCAAGTTTGCCAATTGCTGTTTGCCCTTGAACAAAATTTCATCTCTCTGAGCTCTTATTTTCATCTTTTCAAAAAAGAAAGGATTTAATTAGATGATTTCTAAGTTTCACATTCTAAGGCTATAGCATCAGAATGTTCATGGATAGAAATTATATTGATTTTTACATTCCATGAGTGAGTACGCAAAGTAGACCCAAAGACACATATTGGTTGTTATTTACAGGGTGTGTGGGAGAAGATAGATCTGTTCTTCGAAATGATACTTTGATATGCTTCCAGATTGCTTGTATTGTCATCTTCATTTTATCATTTTATTGATATTTTAATCCCTAGTTGTCTTCAGTAGGACTATAAAGTGAGCCCTTTATTATCTGTTATAACGAGAAACAAAAGTAGTAAATACAATTAAAACACTAAGAAAATCCTCTCAATTTTACTCTGATTCTATAAAACCAATTCTTTTTTTTTTTTTTTAATGTTGCCGTTTTTGGCTAGGGCTGTGTTTGAACCTGCTACCTCTGGCCTATGGGGCTGGCGCCCTACTCCTTGAGTCACAGGTGCCACCAAAACCAATTCTATACACAACTATCACCTGAGAAAATTTGAAATTGGAAATCTCAAAAGGACTAACAATTGTGTTCTGCAGCCACCTATCTTGTCAAATCATTCAGACATAACATTATAAATGCAGCACATAAAATGCAGGGTGGCCATAAAGTTTGTGTGCATGCAAACTTTGCAAGTGTGCTTTATGACCACCTGTGCATTTCAATAAACATATGTGCATGAGTGAAATTTGGAAATTTATACCATGTTAATTATAAGTATTCTTTCATCTACATATGTGATTTGAATTAGGATTGAAATGTACAATCAAAAGGTTCATTTTAATTACCAAACCCTTCGTGCTTCGTGAATCATAAAATAAATATATGAAAACACAGAACAAAATAACATTTCAAAAATTTCAATTTGATTTGTAACCGTAATAAAGCATGATTGTCATAAAGGTAAAACTAACTTTATTCTTTCAGCTAAGAATCATTTTGGAGATTTGAGGTCTTTTGTGGGTCCATAAAAATTTTGGGATTGATTTTTCTATTTCTGTGAAGAATGTGATTAGTGTTTCGATAGGGATTGCATTGAATCTGTATATTGATTTGGATAGAATTGTCATTTTCACAAAATTAATTCTTCCAACTCATGAGTATTAAACATCTTTCGATGTTTTGTGTGTTCTCTTACATTCCTTTCATCAGTGTTTTATAGTTTTCTTTATACCAATCTTTGGTTAAATTGTTTCCTAAGTGTATCTTTTGATATTTTTTGTAGCTATTGTAAATTAAAATTTCCTTTTCAGATTGTTTACTATTGGCATATTTAAATGCTACTAATTTTTGTGTATTGATTTTGCATCCTGAAATTTTGATGAATTAGTTTATCTGTTATAAGATTTTTTGATGGAATATTCAGGATTTTACAAGTTGAAGAACATGTAATGCAGGAGCAAGGCTAACCTGAGTTCTCCCTTTCCAATTTGGATGTCTATTATTTGTTTCTTTGCCTAATTACTCTGGGCAAGACTTCCAGAGTTATACTGAATAAGAGTGATAAAAGTTGTCACCTTTGTGTTGTTCAGATCTTTGAGGAAATGCTTTCAAATTTTCTCTATTCTCTATGATGTTGCCTGTGGGTTTGCATATGTAGCTTTTATTAGTTTGAGTTATGTTCTCTCTCTCCGTACCCAGTTTGTTGACAGTTCTTATCACAAACAAATGTTGAATTTTATCAAAAGCTTTTTCAGCATCTATTGAAATAATCATATGATTTTTGTTCTTAATTCTGTTCATGTAATGTATCATAATTATTTGTTTGCCTATGTTGAAGCATTCTTACATACCTGGGATGAATCCCACTTGATCTTGGTGGATAATCTTTTTAATGTGTTCTTAAATTTAGCTTTATAGTATTTTGTTGAGATATTTTTGCATCTGTGTTCAAAAGTTACATCTGCAGGCAATATGAATTAACAAAGATCACATTTTGTCTTCTTGGAACAATTATCAAACCAGACAAAATATATTAATCAATAACTTCCAGACCTTGAACAGTACTCTCTGAGAGATGAGAAACAAGCAAAGTAATCTTAGAATTGTTCTAGTTTACAGCCTGGATAGAATTTCCAGACTATAGAGCACAAAGGAAAAATTCAGGAAGAGCCCAGTAGTCTCCCAAAGTTGAAGAGATTCCAGGTAAATGTAAAAGTATTATTTTTAGTTCTATATTGGCAATAAAAGTTATAATTTGAATATTAAAAATACCACTTGAAATAACATCAAAAGAACGAAACAATATGGAATAAATAACTAAAAATTATAAAATATTGTTGATAGAAATTGCAAACATCTAAATAAATGAAAGAATAAATCATGTTCCCAGGTTATAATATGCAATTTTTTTAAGATATCAATTCTCCCCTCACACAATTCCAGCATTTTTTTTTGGTAGAAAATACCAAGATAATTCTAAAATTCATATAAGAATGCAAAAAACCTAGAATAGTGAACAAACTTGGAACAGAAAACAGAAATTTGGAGTATTTATACTACCAGTTTTCAAGGTTTATTAACCTTGATAATCAAAACAAGGTGATATTGGCATAAAGATGGACAAATAGATCAGTGGAACTAAAGAATGTGTCCAAAATTGTCATACTCATACATACTTACTGTCAATTCATTTTCAATAAAGGAATAAAAGCATTTAAGTGGTGCTGGAATAATTAAATTGCATAGGCCAAGAAAAAAGAACCTCTACCTTTCTCTATGTTACACAATATACAAACAATAGCTTGAAATGGATCACAGCTCTAAGTGTACAAGCCAAAACTATAAAACTTCTAGAAGGAAATATAGGAATATATTTTAGTGACCTTGGGTTTGGCAAATATTACTGACACCAGACACTAAATAACATGAATATAAAAGTTTAAATAAAGAGATAGCATTTTTTTAAAAAAGTATTACATTAAAATTATGGAGCTAAAAAGGAAAAATAGATATAAATAATTGAAATAAAAATTTACTAGAGGTGTTCAAATACAGACTTGAATTGGCAGAAACAAGAATCAGTGAATTTGAAAATCAGTTATGTCAGTCAGGGGTCTCTCAGCCACTGGAGCTGTTTAGTAGACCTGGTTTGGTCACTCAGCAGAACTAGCAAGTTTGGCTGAGTCACAGAAATAAAAACAGCTGTGACTCCAACACAACAGAAAAAGGAGTATAGTTTTTATTTAAAGCAAAGCAGAGGTAAGCATAGACTTTTCCAGAAGAGTGGAAAAGGGTCCCCCAGGGGAGACCCCACACAAAGTCAGAACACAAGTATAACTGTGGGAGTTAGATAGGCTGATCTCTCTGTGGGGTGCCTCACTTCAATCTAGGCCAAAGCTGGCAGAAGCACCGTCCCTGGGGCCTCACCATGACCTCTGAAGATGAAAGGAGCCCAGAGTGCCCCAGACAGGGCAAAGTCCAAACTCTCCCTGCAGGGGAGAATCAGCAGGCAGGTGGGGCTAAACCCTTTATACTTCTGACTGGCAATTTAGATTAGGGAAGCTATTTTGTCTGCCCGGTGGAGATGAAACTTGTTTTCCCCTTCCCCTATCTAAATACATTATGGGCTGCTGTTGACAACTCACTACCCTGTGTTCCCAATTACCCAGCCATTTCCTCTTTACCTAATCTTCCTGGGAGCTTGGGGTTCTTCTAATCCTATTAGAATTTTGGCACCTTTACATTTTGCATATATGCTTTATGTTAGAGATTAATAAAAAGTTTCTGAGAAATCAGAAAGCTTCTGCATTATCTAATTCTGCCACGTGGTCTGTGAGTCAATGTACACCTCTCTCCAGGCTTCTAGACTTTATGCTTTAAGTTGGTGTAGAGCCTTGCGACTTCTCCCAGAATCATCTCCCCTGTCTACTCCAAACTGAGGTTTGGGCCCACAGTTAACCCCTACATAACTATATTAGTTCCACTTGTAATTATTTATAAAGCCTTTCGTTGATCCCTCTAGGACAGGTCTTTAGGTATTCTTGTTTACTTCTCATTGTCACAGATTACCTTAGTTGCCACATGCGCCCATTTTCCTTCCCTTTTAATTCATCATTGCTACCTGTTATTTTCCTGACAATTATATAGTGTTGTCTATCAGCCTTGAGTTGCTTGTGGCATTTGCTGTGCTCTCTTTCTAGAACTGTGACCATTACTCTACTTTGGGTTATAAACTAGAACCTGCATTTTGTGGAGAACAGGACATACTTGGCCAAGTGACTCACAAGATTTCCAAAACTCATTATTTGTTGCAGGGCCCTTTTTAACTTTCTCATCTAGAAGGCCAGACTTTTCTCTTGCTTCCTTATATCCCCTATCCATCCCTAATCCATTTATTTGGGATTATACATTCTGAAAAGCAGGAAGGAAATAAAAAGAAACAAACAGTGACACACTTTCCACCATGAACTCTGCTATATAAAGAGTTAAAAGTGATATTCCTATATTTAAAACAAGAAAAAATGTCAGAAAAGTTGAAAATCAATAATTTTCTTGGACTCATTGAAGAACTAAAGTGACAGCCATCCAGAAATCTGGAGGAACAGTTGAATGCAGAGTAACAGCCAATATCTGCTGTCAGAGCAAAAGCTACTGAGAAGGTAAACTGGTAATTTTAATTAATTACCTAATGTGGCACATGACACTTGAATGACACTTCAATGATAATTTGATAAATTTCTGAAGGTTAAGTTTGAAAAAGCATGAGAACAAGACGTTCCTGGGACCTACAGTTTTGATGTGTGTGTGTGTGGGGGGACAATTTCATGAGATTTACTTCCAGAAAATTACCAGGTTCTCACAGAGAAGCTCAAAGAAAGATTACCTCCTAGCTGTGGCAGGGGGAACGGAATAACTGAGAAACAGAGGCAAATTTTCTTCATAACAAAGGACTACTTTTCATGGAGAAAAAGAAAATTAAGAGTCTTGTCCTACCTAGATGAAAACATTCTCTCCTTTCCAGCCCCACTAGCAGTCCTGTCTTATTTAAAGAGACAAATTCTATACTAATGGAAAAACATTTGTAAATATGAACTCCTAAAAACACTGGGCTATTCCGAAACTGAGATTACAAAGAAGATTGTATAATACTTCCACTGCCCATCACTTTGCCACCATACTAACAAGGCTCTAAAGTAGTAATTGTAGACGATAGCTGAAAGAACTACAGCATGCAGACTTGTTTAAGGAATAGAACTTAGGGAAGGACAAAGACATCAGGGAGATATAAGAAAAATCCTCTGAGGAACTTGAAACCTCAGATAAATGTAGGCAACCCAATGTTAAAATCAGATTGCCATAAATCCTAACACTAAAGGCTTATCTAACTCAGCTCCACTTATCCATACAGCATGTCTGGCTTTCAAGACAAAATTGCAAAGCATTCAAAAATCTGAGGCAAACACTGCCTATAAAGACAAAGCAAAAAACCAAACCAGATGTTGGAATTATCACAGAAAACAATTTAAATAACCATGATTAATATGTTAGACGGTCTAATGGCAAAAGTAGAACATTTTCAGGAACAGATGGAAAATGTAAGCAGAGGGATAGAAATTCTAAAAAGGAATTGAAGATCAAATGGTACACTTTGTGAAGTTTATTTTAAGCCAATTATAGCACATAAAGCTGTTTTAAAAGATACATTTTCCATGAGAAATACAAAACAATTTTGGACAAAACAATTTTTTTTTTTCAAGCAGACAGTCTTCAGAATGGTAGAGGAGTTTTGCATGTTACAAATCTGACAAAGGGCAAGCTGATAAGTAGAATCTACAGAAAACTCAAATTAATCAACAAGAAAAGAGCAAACAATCCCATTTATAAGTGGGCAAGAGACTTGAGCAGAAACTTCTCTGTAGATGACAGACAAATGAGCAACAAACACATGAAAAAATGCTCATCATATTGTACAAATATTTTTAGGGAGAGGAGATTATTTTATCACTGATATCATTTAAACATATGGGCTATGGTAGTGATAAAAAAAATTGACATTTGCTTGGTTGTATTCTTGTTTTAAAATGCTCTACACACAATGCTCCTGTTTTACTAAATGCTTGGGGGGAAGTAAACCATTTCCACTCCCATGCCCTTGGCACATCACTGTTCCACTGCAATGTTTTTAGAAAGAAAATTGTATAATCAGGGCTGGGTTTGTGACATTTTTATTAATTTTCTACTTCTGCTATATTACATGACAAATTACCACAATATTTAAAAAAAAAAACAAGTTTATTATCTTACCTTTCTGGAGACCAGTCTGAGATGAGTTTATCTGACTAAAATCAAGAGATTAACAATGGTACATTCTTACTGGAGGCTTTAGGGGATAGTCCATTTTTTTTTTTTTTTACTTTTTCAGTTTCCAGAAGCCACCTGAAATCTCAGGCTCCTGGCTCCTTTTTCCATCTTTAAAGCCATCAGTGGAGCATCTTCAAATCTCTCTCTAACTCTGATGTTCTGTTTCTGCCACATTCAAAGGATGATTTTGATGACATCAAGCACATCTGGATAATCCAGAGTATCTCCCATCTCCAAATTTTGCCGATTAGCAACCTTATTTCCATGTACACCCTGAATTTCCTTTGTCATATTGCCAAACACAGTCACAGGCTTCAGGGATTATGTAGTGGACATCTTGAGTAGGGATACTATTTTGCCTACTATAGTCTGAAAACATATTTTAAGTCCTTGGGTGTTGTAGCATTTCAGTAGGGTTTGATTGGTGGTCCTTCTAAGGGATTTTAGTTACTTTCTTTGTAAGGTAGGGTGTAACAAATACCACCATGAAGTAGGTGGCCAGAAGATAATCCTTTTGTCTCTCTTCCTTGAGAGGTGGCAGAGCCATCCTACACACTTCACACTTCTCTCCATCTGTGTTCCAGCAATCCATATGCTGATGTTCACACACACACATACACACACACACACACACACACCCCTAGAGAGAGAGAGAGAGAGATTATTTCAAGGTTTTACCCTTTTTGTGAGATAAAGCATTGAAGAGGGAAGCTTGTCTGCCCCAATCCCTAGGAACCCACCTCTCTCTTCTCTCACACACCACCCTTTCCCCTTTATTTCTCTTTCTATCCCTCATCAGAGAACTCCCAAAGGTAAAGATATATTTCCTGGAAGAAGATCAAGCAAAAACTTCAATAAATCAAAACTAATTTACTGAGTGAAAAAAGCCATTTGCCAAAGGTTATGTGCTTTATGCAGGAACATAGATGGATATTAAAAACAGGGCTAAGGAAACCAGTAAGAAATAATGGTATATATGTATAAAAACAGATATAAATAAAAACAGGCACAAATACAATATACATTTTATTAACCCTCTTGAGAAGGAAAGGCTATGCACCAAATGCATTTGAACAATTGCCTACGAGAGGAAGGGACTTGTGAGTGGAAATGAAAGTGAATAAATGTGTCAATAAATAAATAGCAGGGGGTTCTGAACAATTAACTCAACTAATACGATCAACTCAGTTTTCTACGTTAGATGTTAAAATCCCTCCACAACTACTTCAAGCAGAAATATTTGTGGAAGGGGACTAAAGAGTATTCAATTATTGACATTATGTATAAATACTGTAGTATAGATGTGATAATAAAAACATGGTCACCTTTTACTTGGTTCTGTTTGTGCATTAAAAGTCCTTGCAAATACCCCTCTTTTTTGCCTTCACCAGTGGCAAAAACCAGTTCAACCACCCTGTCCTTGTTAAGCTACTGTCTACCCCAAGCCTCTTAGCAAGATAGTAGCCCATTCAGTGTTTTGTTTGTGGCGTCCAAACCTCTTCAGTCAATGATGATACTGTCCGGGTGACGTTTTTGTTCCTTGCTTACAGCATAGGGTGGAGAGCAACAAACACCACTATGAGGTAGGTGGCCTGAAGTCAATTTCTTTGAGAGGAAATGCCACTTCACCCACATCACATTCCTCCTCATCTGAGTTCTGACAGTCTAAAGTCTAGTGCTGTGTACCCCGCAACCCGTTCCCCACTTTTCCCTAACCCCATCTATTCTTTTTCCATTTTCCAGTGGAGTAAAGTGTTAGTAAGAAAGTTTGTCTTCAGTACTCAGTCCTGACCCAGTCCTCTCCACAAGTATCTGGTTAACTGCGGACCTGTTGGTCTTATCCCCAGCAGTTCAGTACCCCACATCCCTTGTCTTACACATCCCCCCTCTTCTATTCCTTTTCCCCTAACCCCCATCAGGGAACAGAAAGAAATACATATACACATCCTCTTTTCATATTTTGTCCTTTTAATAGTCACCATTGGTGTACTCTCTTGATGTAACATTTGCCCTCTAAGTGGTTGGCCATTCCTTTACAGGCTCCTCTGGAGATTCAGCAGATAGTTCTAGATCAGAAGGCTTCACTATGAACAGGCTAGTACTTGGATCAGTGATATCCTCTGATGTCTCTTAGTTTTTCTCCAACTGAGTCTATCTTTTATTTTTATTCACTCTTTTCATCTGAATGGTGCTAACAGATTAATTTGGTTGGCCTTTTTTATCTCTTGCATTTTCTTGATTGGGTGACAGACATTTCAAAGGATCTTTTGGTTTCACTTACATGCAAGGACATTTCTACCCTTTTGATTGTCTCATATACTTGGAAGGGCACCAGAGTGAGAACAGGAGGGTGATAGTTTTGGAGAAGAGATTAGAGGCTGGATGGGAAAATGGTCTTCTGGGAAGAGCATGGTCTAAAAGAGGTTTATGTAAGGCAAGGACAGTGTGGGGGTGTTGCTTGGTGGATTTACAGGGTAGAGGGTCACAGGTAGAGTCATTTAACCTTGTTGTCTCTACAGTTGAACTGATGGAATGTAATCCTCTGTTTTCTTTCTTCTTGAGCACTTGTGGTTGGATTTTTGCATTTGTAGTCCCTCGTTCTACAGTTGTGGTCAATTGTGCTGCTCTTGTGAATGGTTGTTCCATATCGGTGCTTAATTCCTGTGCGTTGCTAGTCACATTGAAGCTTCCCAGTGGTCTGCCCCAGCCTTCTTCCCTCCCTATATATAACCTCTCATGGGTACTAAGGAAGTATTCCTTAAGTTTTGTTTTGCCAGCAAGATACTGCCCTACACAATGGTAACTTGGAGGTGGCTTAGACATAACAATGCATCACCCATGACACATTCATGATGGTAGAGAGGAGAGTGAAGAAGAAAATTTCTACGAGTGGTGGACATATTCACTCTCTTCGGAATATTGGTTGTGACCACACACATACACACACACACACACACACACAGGTACATGTGTAGGTAAAAACTATTCAGATTTATACTTTAAGTAGGTGCATGTTATTGTAATTCAGTTTTAAATCAGTAAAACTGTTTTCTGTATGAAAACAACTTTGGAAAAGAAAACAAAGACAATTTTGGGAGGGCAGTATTTCATCACCAGCATTATTTAGACATGTTAGAGTATGGTGATAACAAAAAGCAATCCTTTGTTTACTCTGCTTTATTATAATTTAAAAATTTTTTTCTTTCTTTTAGTGCCTGAATAAGGGGTGAAATTCTTATTTCACTGCCTCGCCCTTAGTAGACCACTGCACCATCATAAGTTATTAGCAAGAAAGTGTTCTAATCAGTGTTGGACTTTTGGCCTCCAAATACCATTATTTCACTCCCTGGATGTAATGTTGGTGATTTTCTGTAGGGGGAGTTACTTGGTCCTTCTAAGTATCTTTAGTTGCTTATAGCATAGTGTGTGTTGCAACATACACCACTATGAGGTAGATGGCCAAAGCAAATTCCTTTGTGAGCCTTTTGACACATTGTAGCTTTCTTTATCTTGATCCCCCCACCCAAACTCATGAAGTAAAATGAACCAAGGTCTTTTTTTCCCCCTTGTCAGTGCTATAAGTTGTAAAGGAGGGAAATTCTTCTGAAGTGCTCATTCCTGACCCAGATTTTACCCCCAATATCTGGCTAACTGTGGATCTTCTGGCCTGGCCCCAATCCCCACAGAACTCCACATCCCTCCCTTTTATGTATTCCTCTTCCTTTCCTTCATCCTTCATCACCATGAGAGCCTAAAGATGCCTATGGAGAGCTTTTTCATAAATAGTTAATTTTATGTGAAGTATTCCTCTCTGTGCAAAATGTGGTCTATATGTGGTTGGCTATAATTCACCAGCAGAGCCACTGGAGATACAGCAGTTATTTCTGATGTCTCTGGCCTTTGCTCTATAATACCAGTCATAATTTAGTGTGGTAGAATTCTCCAGAGTCTCTTGGTCCTGCTCTGGTTGATTTTGTCTCATTTTCTTATTCAGCCTGTTGTGACAGACTAATATTGTTGGTGTTTTCCTCTCTTAGGTTTTCTCAAACTCTCTTGAATAAGTCTTCTTACCTTCCTGGTTTTATTCTGTACCCAGAAGGACAATAGTGAACTCCAAATAGCACTTATGTGAGTGAAGAGGATAGCAACTGCATAAGAAGGGGGACTTTGTAACAAGGGTATTAGTTGAGGATGGGGTTTGTCAGGGAAGAACAAAGTATGAATCTATGGGGATATTTTACTCCATGACAAAGAATCTTGAGTGTAATCTATGTAAAAAAATAAAAGAGCATTATTAGGGTCATCTGACCTCACTACTATCCCTGACCTTGTATTGAGAGGGAGTCTTCCTCTTCTTGCTTTCTTTGGCACTTAGAGTTGATGGTTGTGTTCCTCTGCGTCATTTTTGCATGTGTGTGCTAGCCTCTTCTAGTGTGCAACTCTTCTCAGTCTTATCAAAGCCTCCCTGTGGTCTTCCCCATGGTGTCTTCTTTCTTTATTTCTGCCTTTTCTTTGGATGGTCATGAAGAACTACCCCTACCATTGATAATTAAGTCAGGATGAGAAGGGATTGCACTTGTGAAGACATCACTCCCGACACTTATATGGTGGTGGTATCCAGAACAAGTCAAATGATATAGTTGGATAAAGGAAATGTTTCTTCAACATGCCCAAAATGTACCTCCCAAACTGAGCTGTCATCTCTCCTGTCCTCTCTGTGTGCAATGCTTATGGTTGCACATGAAAGAGAGACGTTGATTTCTTCAAGCCCTTTCCTATAGCCACCCTATTAAGAGGTTCACTGTGTAGTCTTCCAGCTCTAACTGATAGTATTTGATGACTTTCTTAAAATCCCTCTAAGATAATGTGGCCACATTTACCTTGTGGTGGAGATATGAATCATCACATTTCCCTCCTAAAATCCATTTTATTCACCTTGAAGACTTCTTGACTACTGCTAGGCAACTTTTCACCATCATAAGTTTCACCTTTTCTCCAGTGTCCATGGAGTGTTCTATTGTTTTCTGGGTTCAGTGGGAAATTACAGCCTTTGGCCTGTGAAAACTTCAGTGAATAAACTTTTCCTACTGAGTATTCTCTCCTGGTTCTAAAACACAGGGTGTATTCATGTTAGCAAGTGTAGTATCCCAACATGGATTTTACCACTTTAGTGGAGAAAAAGCAAGCACACACACTGAAATTTCTTCTGGATGTTTACATGCAGGATACTACAACCTAACACAGATAGATGATTGGACGTTGTTTTCTCTTATACTTGAGGTTCTGTCCAGCAAATTAAGAAGGAAAAGGCATCTAGATTATAAGAGAGAAGTAAAAGTGTCTGTTTTCAAAGAGTATCTGAAAGTTTACATACAAAATTCAATAAATAAAAAGCTTCTACAACTAAAAACTGAGCTGAGCAAAGTTGCAAGATACAAAACCAAAACCATCCTCAAATCAACTGTATGTTGTTATATTAGTGGTGAACAACTGGAAATTGAAATTAGGAACAGTGCAATTTAAAATATCCCTAATCTCACCATAAGGAAGTGATTAAATGTATGAGGTAATGGATACATTAACCACCTTGATTTGATTATTATACAACATATGTATGCATTGAAACTTCAAATTATATCCCATTAATTTGGACAAATAGAATGTGTCAATTCAAAAAGGCAAATAAATAGAAATTATTAAAAATTGGAGGAGTGAGGGAGATAGCTGACTAGAAGCATCATTTGCCTGATGCTTCTATCTAGAGGAAGTGGACTCAGTGAAGCCAAAGGTGGGGAGCTGAGCATAGAAAGAAGATGGACAAGTGCACATCATCTCTTCAGAGACCAGCTGGAGACAACAAAGACAAGATATACAGCCCATCACCAAAAAGGGAAGGCCCTGTCCCAAGCCAGAGGCCCATTGTGGGCTCTCTACAAGTGAGCAGGGAACAAAGGACCTCTCACATTATCCCATGAGAGAGCGAGCCACTAAACCCTGATCCTCCTCCTCCTCCAGTAAGGTCCCACCTGTGAGCCTAGGTATCATCCTGCCCCAGCATAAAAGTGATCAAATATCTTCCCCGCAATTCTGAACACACAGTTTACCCTTCTACCCTAGCTGGGCTGCCTGAAGGTCTACCCCATGGACAGCCCAGAGTGTTTAGCAAATTTGCCAAGAGGCCTGGGCATTGTGTGGACTGCTGGATAACAGTGGACAAACAATGACTCCCATGGAAGCAGTGGGGCACGGGGAGAGAGGGACACACAAAGACAGTGGGTATCAGATGTGGAGGCACTGATACTCCAGTTCTGACTTTGGCCTGTGAACTTTCCTAACCTAATAGAGGGGACCAAGCTCCAGCCTTAGGGATGTGCTTGACAGAATATCTATGGATTTCTACTTTCTGAACTCTTGAAACTCTTTGAACTCTTTCTCATGAGTAGTCTCCCTCTCTCCAATTCTGCTTGGGGATCCCCCCCCCCACCAAACCCAATGGACAGTAGAAGCCTGGGAGCCCACTGATAGAATCCTCCCTAAGCAGGAAGTGGGGGCAGAGTTGAGAAGGGTGGCGAGCAGATCTGCAGGAGCAGAGGGGAGACGCCCAACCAAAAGGCCATACACAGCGATCCCAGCTGGTGGCTATCATTATGAGTTCCCTATACAGGTGAGGAAACTGAGGCCCAGAAAAGCTCAATAACTTGTGCAGCAGGGTTCAAAGCCAGGTCCGTCCATCAGGCCCTAAGTCTCATGTTCTTTCTGGTACTCTGGGTACATTTTACACCTTTTCTAGGCTTTAGTTCCATCAGCTGTGGAATGAGGAAATGAGAAGAATCAAGGTCACCTTTTAAAAATAAGCTATGATTCTATAATTCTCACTTCTAATAGTACAGGATAGACATAAAGTTCATGTGCAATTTAAACTAGTTTAACATAGAAAATTGCACACAAACTTTATGGACATCCTGTATAATTACTGTATACTTTTAGTAATATTATGATTTAGGTAACCAGAAATATACCCACACTATATAAAACTATGTTTGGTGGGACTATTCTGGCTTGAACTATCCTTGTCACTCATTCTGATTCACTCAGCACTGGGAGAACAAAGTCCTTGAGTATTGTCCGAGAAATAGGATGCTTTAGGCAACAATAAACCACAGAACGAAGACCATCAAGTCACTCAACAACCTTTGAATGAGCACACATTCTGTTTCAAGCACTGTACTAGGCACAGGGGTATAAAGACCAAGGAGACATAGTCCTTGTCCTGTAATTATTGAAGAAAATTGTTCCATGCCTTCTGAAATGTACTTTCCATATCTTGCATACTTTTTTAAAAAACCCAAATTAATTTCTATCCTAATGGAAAATAAACCTGATGCCTTAAACTCAAGCATTCTAAGTAGGCAGAAATTTTATATGGTGCTCAACATCTTAAAGTATTTTCTCTGAGATGTTTAAGTGTAAACGTGCAATCCTTTATTAGTATGCATACATTAAAAATGCTTTAATGCCACACGATAGATGGAAATATTAGTTTGAAATGAGGAATATCTTTCATTGTGCACATCAGAAAGAGAGGGAGAGAAAAAAAAAAAGCACTGGGATTTTTTTTTTTTTTAACCCCATGGCCTGAAAACTTAAAAAAAAAACATCATATTTCTTCTATAGACTATTTTGGGGATCTTTTTTCCTCTCGAAATTAATGCTAGGTACTTAGGTATTTTAAGGTAGAAAAGAAAATTGTGCTGTTAAAATTGTTTTGTCAATTGATGTTTAGTGTTTTTAATTTTTTATGTTATCTGTGACAATATTAGAACCTAACACACCACAGTTACAAATCAATTAGAAATGTAAATGCTGCTAGATTTTCTTCACCCTCCACACCTACATGGAGAAGAGCTTCCTGCTTTACTCAGGTTTTCGATTCAAGTATCTTTCCGCGTTCTCTGAAGTTTCAACTCAAAGGCACTAAGTGAAGGTCAGTTCAAAGACACAGACAGACCACACGTGACTCCCAGGTGAATCCCTAAGGTGTCTTGAACCTCTAACCCATATGTGTGATATGTGTGCACCAAGCAATTCTCTTTTTCAGTATAAAGATGATAGTGATTGACACTTTAAAAATCGTTATATCAATCTATAGCTTTAATTAAATGATGAATTTCAGGAAATGATAGCACCAAGTGGAAATGCCCTGTCACCAATAATACACAGATGACCCTCAGACATGACAGAGAACCCACCCACCTCATTACTACGCAGTGCACATTCCCACGTTCATGGGAAAATCTCCTACTAGAGCAGCTCACTTTCCTTTTCCCAGCTCATGGCAGCTTCGCATATGCGCATTTGCAGATATCAGCCTATTGTGAGGCAGGATGACCCTGGTTACAGACTATTGAAGTCATGGTCCCCGGTGAATTTCAGATGCAGTGAAAATTTTGTTTTCCAGTCATTTCACTGTAAGCAACTTTTTCCTGATGTTTATTTACACATATGTGTAGTATCTTTTTTTCTATTTGGTACTTTCCATTTCATTAATTTGTCCTTTGTAAAGCATGCATTTCTAATGGGCATGGGTAAGTCTAGGGTGGGTTGGGGTAACAATTGCTTCCACATTTAATTCTCCAGGACAATGTGCTGCCCCGTGTAGTTGTATGAACATATGCAGCCTCCACTGCTAAGAGAGCAGTTTTGTTCCTTCCGTGGAGGACACAATCCATCTTTCACACGTGAGTCATCACACCTGCTCTGAAGCCCTTTCAGTTAAGTGGGAATCAAGAGCTATGACTTGCAGAAGCTGCCAGGATGTCATGTGGTGAAGCACGGTTACAATGTGCTTTGTTGGGGACACTCTGGGAGAAGGAGGAAAACAAAAGCAAGGAGATTTCCAGATTTCAAAAAAACACCAAGAATTAGCAACGTTTTCACCTTGCTTACCTTCTCAAGGGGATGAATGAAAATTAACCATTGCCAATGACAGAGTAAAATATGATTTTCACTAATAATGTTTTGTTTCAACAGATAACTGCAGTGAAATTTATTTTGTCATTACATGAGAAGAGGCTTACATTTTGCCCAGATCAATCTGATCAGTTTGAAAAATCGCAGGTGCATTGCTGAACCACAGCTAAGACAACAAATGGCAACAGGATTCCACGTGCTCACCAACAGAAACCACCGGCTGGAGTCATGAAGACAGACCCCTGCACCATATTGCTGGGAACTCAGCTGCACTGCCAACCACGATGCATTCTGCCTCCAGCTAGCTCTGCATTCAACTCCCACACCAGGAGAAGCCTATGGGAATAGCAACGTTCCCTCCAAAGCATGTTCCCAATCGGCATCTTTGAAAATCTACTGAGATCCTTCCCTGTGCCAAACTGAGCTGCAAGGGACACAAGAATCAATCAGTTATGTAGCCTCCATGGAAAATAGTGTAACATGGCCTGAGTGAGAGAGGGTATGGGACAGGTGAGGTATGGGATGTCTTTGAGGCTCAAATAGGGACAGAGCACAGAAGATAGATACAGGAGGTGTCACCCACAGGGACTTTATTGGATAAAGGTGATATTTTTGAGGGGCGAAGAGTGAAACTGTTCTAGAAAAAGCAGAGTGGGGGAAGGAGTCTGTGGGGCAGGTTGACTCCTCTTCAGGCCGGGAAGCACTAATGGCACTCCTGTGCCCTTGTCTGCTCACTGCTCAGTCTCCCTCATAGCACTGTGACTTCCATGAGAGCAGGAACCACCACGTGTTCATGTCCCCAGCCCCATCTCTAGCACAAAAGAGCATATGGCAGCTGTACACAGAGATTCCTTCATCAACATTTGCCCTACTAATGCTTGCATGGGCAAAAGTGACTGGCCCAAGGTCAGAC
>NW_003852770.1:148750-179305 GCF_000181295.1 Otolemur garnettii
GAGGGTACATGTGAAGCTTACTAAATGTAGAATATAAATGTCTTAACACAAATAACTAAGAAAATGCCATGAAGGCTATGTTAACCAGTTTGATGAAAATATTTCAAATTGTATATAAAACCAGCACATTATACCTCATGACTGCACTAATGTACACAGCTATGATTTAATAATAATAATAATAATAAAAGATTTCATGTGATTTTGGACAGGCGTAAACCTTCAAACCATAGAGGAAGTTAATCATTCACTCCAACTTTGTACTTCCTAAGCAGAACATGGGGAGCCCTAGAACCTTCTGGCAGAGGGCCCAGGAGTTCAATCTAGTGCTGACAGATCTGAATTCTGGCCCCAAGATGTGTTTTCCTGGAATTTTCTTTAGCTTGCTTCTAATTTTTTAAAAAGTGAGGCAAATATTTTAAAAAATGATATTTCCATGGAAATCTGGATTTCTGGCTTCTCCAGTAAAATCAAAGAACCTGGTAATGCTGAGTTTGTAAGTCAAACCTCAGCTGGAGCTAGTGCCCTGGCCACCTTAGGGGGGCATGAGCTCCCAGCTCTCCCCACTCCCACCACCCTCACACATCCCTCTGGGAGGCAGGACACCCACTGCCATTCATCAAGGGGCTTCTCCACCTGCTTTTTCTTATACCCACCAGCTTTTACTCATTTGTGTTACTTATCTGACTGCCATAGACCTTGGCTTGGCAACTCCTCTTCTCATCTTGCTTCCTCCTGTCCCAGATGAGAACACAGCAGCCCAGATGGAAGTGAAAGGATTCACTCACAATCATGCAGCTGCTTTGTGGTAGGTGGGATTAGAACTCAGGTCCCCCAGCTCAGAGTTGAACTCCCATACAGCATGATTCAGTCTTCTCTTCTTTGTGGGGAATGATTTGTACACATTTAATACTGCTTATTTTCTTCCAAATTAATGAGGAACAAATTCAAGAGCAACAAACACAGAATATGGATGGAGGGCTAGACACTGGCCTAGGTACCTGTGGAGCAGAAATGGAGCAGGCCGACTCCTGCTAGAAGGAGCACCAAGAGGCTGCGGAGAGATGAGGAGGGAGAACCCAGTCCACCATGAGGAGCCAGAAGGAACAGGGATAGGTTGCTGGTATGGACTGAACCGGGCATTTTCTCAGTGCAAAGTCAGAGGGGACACATCGAAGGGTGTCAGAAAAGTTATTCTAGATAAAGAGAGTCAAGTATGCCCTTTCTTTTTCTTTTGAGACTGCAACTTGCTTTATTGCCCAGGCTAGAGTGCCATGGCATGATCTCAGCTTATTGCAGCCTCAAAATCCTGGGCTCAAGGGATCCTTCTGCCTCAGTGTCCTTAGTATCTGGGACTACAGGTATGCACCAGTATTCCCAGCTAAGTTGTTTTTTATTTTTTAAGAAAGACAGGATCTCAGGCTAGTCTCAAACTCCTGGCCTCAAGCAATCCTCACACGTCAGCCTCTCAAGTTGCTGGGATTACAACTGTGAGCCACAGCTCCTGAGACTCAGCATATAGCAATTTAGGAAGTGAATTTTCCCTGACAGAACTATGTGCTCACAGAACAGGTCCAAGCACACTGTATACTTAGATGCAGGCGTGGAGTGAAAAATTTGGTCTCTTATAACTCACAATTAGCTATGCCTACAAAACCTCTCCATCTGAATCTCCCTTTAACACAGATCTTTACACCTGTGTCAGAATAAAGAACTCTCCACCCAATGAGAATCAGATCCATCAATTAAACCATCCTCTGGGGGACCAGGAGCAGCTCCCTTCTCACCAGTAAGTAGCAACCACCTCCACGACTATATCACTGTAAAAATCACAAGGGAGAACAGAGTCCAGAAATAGATACTTACACATGGGCAATGGTTTTTTGACAAAGTTAAAAAAGTGAATGAAAGGAGAAAGCATAGTTTGTTTTTTTTTAAAAGAATGTTGTTGGAAGGATTAGACGTCCATATGCAAAAAAACAAAAAGAAAACAAAAAAAGCCCTCAAAATAAAAAACCTTCTACCTAAACCTTATACCTTATACAAAATGAACTAAAATTGTATGTGGATTTATATGTAAAACTCAAAACTATAAAATCTTTCCCAAGAAATCATAGAAGGAAATGTTTGAGACCTCAGGCTTGGAGATGAGTTGTTAGATAAGATAGCAGCATTAGGATCCAAAGAATAGGTGAACAGAGCTTTATTACACCTGTAAAGAAAGACGTTTGCTCTGGGAAGTCTACTATTAGGAGAGTTAGATGACAAGCTACAGACTGAAAAGATATTTGACAATCATATGCATGTATCTGACAAACGGCTTTCATCTGGAATATATAAAGAATGCTCAGAACTCAATTTTATAAATTAAAGGGCAAAGATGTGAACAGACATTCAACAAAGAAAATATGTACATAATAAATAAACAAACACATGCGAATATGCCATTAGGGAAATGCGAATGAAACCCACAGTGAGATAGAATGAGGGAACAACAGTAACGGCGGCAATGCCAGGTGCTGGCAAGGACGCGGAACAACTGGATCTCTCCTCCACTGCTGATGCAGATGCTACACAGTGCAACCTCTTTTGAGAGTAAACTGGTAGTTTCCTAAAGTTAAACATAAAGTCACCACATGAGCCAGCAATCCCACCCCTTTTACATTCACACAAAGCATTTGCCCAAGTGAATTATGTTCATGCAAATGCCCATACAGGAGTGTTTAGCACCTTTACTCATAATCACCATAAATTGTAAACAATGCAAATGCCTTCAATGGGAGAAGAAATAATGAATATGGCACATTTATTTTGTGGACTAATAGTAATGGAAAGTAAAAATCTACTGATACAAGCACCTCCAGTTGCTGGAGGAGAGCTGATATGTCATCTCAGTCCAATTCCGAAGGCCTTGGGGACTAGGAGAGTTGATATGTAATCTCAGTTCAAGTCTGAAGGCCTGAGGACCAGGAGAGCTGACAGTGTCAATTCCGCTCCGAAAGCTGACAAACTCAACATTCAAAAAGAGCCAATGTTTCAAGAGAAGTCTGAAGATGAGACAAGACTAAAGTTGTAGCACAAGTATTCAGGCATAAAGAGTTCCTTCTTACTCCATCTTCAATGGATGAGGCCACCTTCAGCATGGAGGACAATCTGCTTTACTCAGTCTACTCATGCAAACGTTATTCTCATCCAGAAACACCCTCACTGACAGATGAGGAAGGACATGTGACTACATGTCTGGGCACCCTGTGGCCTAGTCGAGTTGACATATAAAATTAACCATAATAGTAACTTAAGTAAAATCTATGCAGTATGCTACGTTCTGAGTTACATAGAGTTAGGAGTGATGCCTCTGACCATGCACTCTAAGTGATGACTGTCAACCCTCTCACAAGGTTGCTACTTAGTTTATGTTTGTTAACCAAATGAGTAAGTATTTTTTTTATTTTTATTTTTTCTTTCTTTATTTTTTATTAAATCATAGCTTTGTACATTAATACTATCATGGGGTACAGTGTGTTGTTTCTATATACAATTTGAAATACATTCATCCAACTGGTTAACATAGCCTTCATGGCATTTTCTTAGTTATTGTGTTAAGACATTTATATTCTACATTTAGAAAGATTCACATGTACCCTTTTAGGATGAACCATAGGCATGATCCCACCAATCACCCTCCCTCCACCCATCCTCCCCCCTCCCCTTCCCTCCCTTTCCCCTTTCCCCATATTCTTGGGCTAAAGTTGGGTTATAGCTATGAAAGCTATAAATTAGTTTCATAATAGGTTTTTTTTTAAATTTTGTTTTCTACCCTTTTACTCACCATGTCATTTTTACTATTTCTCTAAAAAAAGGTACATGTAATACTGTAAAATTACACTTTTCTAAAGTTAGTAATCTTCAATTTCAAAGGAGCCTAACTAAAACACAAATACAAAGTGTTCCATTTCTTTTAAGAAATACAGCTTCCGTGGTCCTAGTGTGACGGAAGTAATTGGATGT
This sequence comes from Otolemur garnettii, assembly GCF_000181295.1. NCBI lineage: Eukaryota > Metazoa > Chordata > Mammalia > Primates > Galagidae > Otolemur > Otolemur garnettii. Next base: position 152,759 of record NW_003852770.1, read on the forward strand.
TATTGGGATAAGCCAATTCAGGAAATGGTAAAGAGTGGCTGTTCTTTTGCCAAATGAAATCTCAAGATCTGTTGGCTTTGAGTGGTTAAAGAGCATAGTAATAACTATTAGCTAACTAATTTATGAAGCTACTGTTTTCTTTAAAGTTATCATAGATATCATATTTCTCTCTTAAGAACTGACCATGCATCACTAAAAAGTAAGGACATTCTCTACCTAACTCCAATACACATTATCACAACTAACTAAATCAATAGTAATTCCTTAGTTGTGTTTAACACTCAACTTTTTTTCCCCAAATTTACCCAATTGTCCTTAAGTGCCATTTACATTTGGCTTATTTGAAGCAGGATCCAAAGTTTACACATTACATTTGGTTACATCTCTTGTCTCCTCTACCCTAGAAAATCCCTTCTGTCTCTTTCTACCTCCTTGACTTAATAAAGAAATCTAGCCAGCTATTCTATAATAATTAGCTTATTTTACTGATTAAACAAGAAGGTGAAAACAATGGGCAAAATAGTCTTGCTGTCTTAATAAAACTTAGTGTCTTTATTCTATGATTGATAATTTTGATTGGGGGTTTACTGAAATGCACTCTCAAAGGCAAGGTAAACAAAACAAAAACCCTGACCTTGACTTGAATATGACAGAATCCCTGTGATTGGGTTCCATGAATCTTGGAGTCAGAGGCTACATTTCTCTAATTTGATGCCCAGTTTCTTTGAATGCCCACCATGATTTCCTTCTCTTTTTATTTCTCAATTCCCTTTGCAGACAGCCAACAATCTTCACATGCAGGCTACTATTAGGAAGGTATACGGTGAAGGAGACTATTTCAAGTGAAATGATGGGTGCTGAATTTCCCTTGCAGTTGGATATATCTAAGCTGCTTCTCAAGCCTTCTCTCATGTGGAAGAGAAAGCCCCCATGACAGACAGAACAATAATTAGTACCAGTATTTCCTCCAGTATACTTAAATTTTATGGTGCATGTACACTGGGGATGGGAGAAAGGATTCTTTGTTCATAGTGAAAAGAAATAACCACTTAAAAACATGACTCCTATGGGAGATATTCAGAAAATGGTACCCACTCATTAATTATGGGATAAGTGTTGTGCTTTCTTACACTTGTGGACTAAAGTGCTTCTATTAAGACTGCATTCTAGTTCTAGTTAAGCAGTGTTAAGCTTGGGTGACCTGAGGCAGCAACCAAACCATTTTCCTTAGACTTATACTCTTAATCTAAAATGTCAGGAAATTGGACTAAATTCCAATGTCCTGTAGTACTGTTGAGTTCAATGACTTAATCATATTAATAGTGATTCAAATTTTCCATTTTTGTCTCTCCCCTCTTTCCGTAAGTAACCTCTTTTGACAGGGTCTTGCATTTGAATGTGTTGGAAGCCTCTTTAATGTTTGGGGAGCCATGAGTCAAGAGGTCCTTGTTCTTAATCTTCAAGTATGATTTTGGTGAACAGATAACTTATTGTCTAGATCCATAGGCTTTAGGTTTCTCACATGTAGAGACTACTCAGTTTTCTGCTTCTGACCAGTGAATTCAAATACATTTATGTTAAAATGTGTGTTATCATAGGGTTGCTTAGAACCGGTTGGATTAAAAATGCAGAATATGATAGTACAGAATGAGTATAGCTGAAATTCAGTACACATGTTGCCTGCACAAAAAAGAGGAACATACTATTGGGCACAGACCCTGTGCCTAGAACATATATGCTCATTATCTCACTGATCACCACAAGCTCACCAGCTCGTTTTAAGAATGAGCAAAGCATCTTGACCTTGAGCATGACATAATAAGAATTCCAACTCAGGCCTTCTCCTCACACCAGTTTTCTTTCCATTGTTCAAATTCAACTTTTCAAGTTGTATATTTGAGCAATGTCATTGTTTCTATTTAGACTGTGCATAATTGAAGATCTGTTCCCATTTTTCTCCTGTGGTATCCTACAGAAAAGATAGCACAGACAAATTTAGAAAGCTTTTCAGAATGATTCCTATTTGAAGAAAAATTCATCCACAAGATATTTGTACCAGGCAGCCATAGAAATTACAGAATTGCAGCCTCAAAATGTGTCTTATGAAAGTCCTTTTTGTGAAGCTGAATAGACCAAAATTCCTGCTTTATGTTTTAAAAATGGATCAATTATTAATGTGTATGGTTATATCTGTCTCCTATTTCTTGTATATATTGTAAATATTGTATATATTGTTATTAATGATTTTTTTTATTTGTTTATGTATTCCTTCTGTTATATATAGCTCGAGTCATTGTCTTTCCAGGGATATCAGATAGCAAATTCAGCTTGCTCTGGATGTTCAGAAGAACTGTAGCAAACAGCTGGCCCACTGGGGGCACACACACATGACATTGGTGTCATCACACATGCACGTACCTTCAGGCTTTCCTGCATGTTCACAATAAGAGCAAACCAATAACATAATTCTGACAGTCTGTCTAGTTTGGGTTACCTTTTAGATAATTTTTTTACAACCTTCATCATGTCTTACACCTAAGATTAAAGAAGGAAGGTGAAACAGTCCAAAGCAAAGAATCAGTAATCAGTCCCATGCTGCTGCTGTTCATCCATAAGCTTTTGCCATGCATAGACTAGTCAGCTCCTGGTATGTGACTGGGGCAGGACTGTAGTCTGCCTTTTCAGGGTAAGATGGTGGGGATGCTCTGGGTGTCGTTGGACTGTCCACTCCTCATTGCTGACTGATTTCACACGTGAGAGATGTATCCAGGCAGGAATGCCATTCACCTTCACTGCTGTTGGTGAGGACGGGATCACCAAATAGGGGCCTTTTCACCATGGTTTCAGTGGGCTCAGGCTCTAACATTGAATTCATACCTGTTTACCTGGAGAATAGGGATGGATTGGGGGGTGATAAACTAACAGGCTATCTATCATTCACTCATTCTAATCTTTTTTTGTTGTTGTTGTTATTTTTCCCAGTGACATCGGTTGGTTAGTAAGTTAGTAAATTTTGTTTCCTCCAGTTCTCTCAGAGTCCCTGGTAAACTTCTTAAAATGGGAGGAGTCCTGTGATATAATATTTTATAGGATGAGTAACCTATTTTTTTAAAGCTTTTTAAACAAGGTAACATTGATTGCATTTGATAGGTAAAGTCCCTCTTATAATTGTGTCCCACCCCAAAAAGGTATATCATACATAGTGACCCCCCCACGCTCTGTCCTGTCTTCCTTTTCTCTACTCTCCCTTTCCATCACCCCTTCACCATGTACTAGGTTATTAATTGTCTTCATATTAGAATTGAGTACATAGGATTCCTGTTTCTCTGCTCTCGTGATGCTTTACTAGGAATACTTCCTTTCAGGTCTATACAAAAGATGTAAAGTCTCCATCTTTTTAGTGGCTTAATAGTATTCCATGGTATATACCACAGCTTGTTAATCCATTCCTGGGTTCGTGGGCATTTAGACTGTTTCCACATTTTGGAGATTGTAAATTGAGCTGCAATAAACAGTCTAGTCCAGGTGTCTTTATGATTAAAGGATTTTTTTTCCTTCTGGGTAGATGCCCAGTAATGAGATTGCAGGATCAAATAGGAGATCTACTTTGAGTTCTTTGAGGGTCCTCCATACTTCCCTCCAAAAAGCTTGTATTAGTTTGTAGTCCCACCAGCAGTGTAAAAGTGTTCCCTTTTCTCCAAATCCATACCAGCATCTGCAGTTTTGAGATTTTGTGATGTGGGCCATTCTCTCTGGGGTCAGATGATATGTCAGGTGGTTTTGATTTGCATTTTTCTAATAATTAGGGACGATGAACAATTTTTCATGTTTGTTAGCCATTTGTCTGTTTTCTTTAGAGAAGGTTCTATTCACCTCTCTTGACCATTGATATCAAGGACTGTTGGCTGTTTTCATGTTGATCTATTTGCTTTGGTTGTTATCTCCTTAGCTGTACACAAGCTTTCAGTCTAAATAAGTCCCGTTTGTTTATTTTTGTTGTTGTAATTGCCAAGGAAGTCTTCTTCATAAAGTCTTTCCCCAGGCTGATGTCTTCAAGTGTTTTTCCCACACTTTCCTTGAGGATTTTTATTGTTTCATGCCTTAAATTTTGGTCTTTTATCCATCTTGAATCAATTTTTGTAAGTGGAGAAAGGTGAGAGTCCAGGTCAGTCTTCGACATGTGGTTATTCAGTTCTCCCAGCACCATTCATTGAATAGGGATTTTTTCTCCCAGTGTATGCTCTTATTTGGTTTATCAAAGATTAGGTGGCTGTAAGATGTCAGTTTCAACTCATGGTTTTCTATTGAGTTTCAGATGTCTATGTCTCCATTTTTGTGCCAGTATCATGCTGTTTTGATCACTATGACCTTGAAGTACAGCCTTAAGTCTGGTATGCTGATGCCCCCAGCTTTGTTTTTAATTGCTAAGAATTACCTTAGCTATGTGGGTTTTTTTCTGGTTCCATACAGAGTGCAGAATTATTTTTTTCAAGTCTTGAAAGGACAATGTTAGTATTTTAATAGGGATAGCATTGAATCCGCAGATTCCTTTGGAAAGTATAGACATTTTAACAATGTTGATTCTTTCCTGCCATGAGCATGGTATGTCCTTCCATTTGTTAAAGTTCTCTGCTATTTCCTTTCTTAGGGTTTCATAATTTTCCTTATAGAGGTCCTTCATTTCTTTTGTTAGGTATATTCCTAAGTATTTCATTTTCTTTGAAGCTACTGGGAAAGGCATTGTGTCTTTAATTAGCTTCTCATCTTGGCTGTTATTGGCATAGACAAAGGCTACTGATTTGTGGACATTGATTTTATATACTGAGACATTACTGTATTTTTTGATGACTTCCAGGAGGCTTGTGGTTGAGTCTTTAGAGTTCTATAAGTATAAGATCGTATCATCAGCAAAGAGAGAAAGTTTGACCCCCACTGCTCCCATTTGAATTCTGTTCTTTTAGGGAAGTTTTATTGTCTCAGAGAGGCAGAACCACTTTCCATCCCAAGGAAACACACACTCTATCCTTCCGATGGGCCATGGCTCTGAGAGTGACCCACAGAGAGGAGAGGAGGCTCATACTGTCACCATGGGTTCTCAGGTTAGGGAGTAATATTGAAGTCTATTTACTCTGGATGCTCTTATTCCTTCCCTAACTATTCTGAGGCTTGTTAAATCCTATCATTTAAACCACTCAAATATGAGGTCAGGAACAAAACCGGAACAGACATAAAGTACTTTAACATCGCAGGCAGCAAACTGTGCCATACATTTTCCTAACCTAGCAACAACGAAAGGGTTTCCCAGAAGAAGGAGCAGGTGGACATATCAGTGCTTGGAAGACTGAGGCTGAAGATCTACGAGAAGATCCAAATGGGGATGTCAAAGAGGGAGCTATATCTCTAACAGAAATATCAGAGCTGCAGATTCAGATGTGTGACTTTGGTGGCAGTGGAGGTCATGAGAATAGATAAAAACATCCTGATAAAATCTGAAGACTGAAAAAGACAAGTGGACCCAAAGAAGAAGGTTGGAAAATGGAAGCTTTTAAAGCGTTATCAGAGAAAGAGGATTCTCTAGGAAAGTCTGAAAGAGAATTGACATCAGAGCAAAAAAGAAAATCAGGAAATAAAGGGGATCACATAAAGAAGGACAGGTCAGTGGTATCAACAAGGGGATGGACACAGTGTCAGTGACTGCAAACAAAGCTGGAGAGAAAGAGAATAAGGACAAAAGACGGTGTCACATTCATGGATTAGTGGGAAAAGTTCCAACTTCTGATTTCTTGTATTATCCAAACAAAATGATATTTTTCTAATTAGAAAGGATGGAGGAGTAAGTTTAAGGAGGGAATTGCAGCTCCAGATTCACCACAACATAGCAGGATATTAGCTTCTTACTTACTATGAATGTGAGTCATCATAGCCTAGTGACATTCCCCATATGGAAGGACTTTACAGGTATCATTCCAGTCATTGTCAGTAGTTTTTGACAAGGCTTGTAAAACAAGACAGAGAAATCTGCAGAGCAGAGACAGGCAAAGGTTGCTCAGAATTTCAAGAAAAAGATTAAATGGGGATATAGCGAATAACACTGACAATCTGGCCCTGAAACCTAATAAGGTTTTTGGTAGCAGGAGGAGTCAGAGATGACTCTGGGTTTTAGGACCAAGTCACTGATTGATAGCAGAAATATCAAAAAATAAACAATCTGGGCAACAGTTTTGGAGGAAAGGTGAAAGGTGTTCTTCTGAAATCTTGATTCTCAGCTGAAGAAAATGTAAATGCTGGAGACATGACTTGACACACAAGACAAGAGAACATGTCACAGTTACAGACTCATATGTGAGAGTCCCTGTAGGATGGTTTTTCATGTAATAGTATCTTTAATCAGTTCTCAGAAGTAGCAAAAAGAAGCACACTGGACTAGTAACCGAACCTTTAGGTTTTCTTACTGCAAGTAGTGAGAGAGAGAAAGGATGCTTGGGAGAATAGAGAAACAGGAACATGCAGCATCCAGCCAAAGGTAGGAGTAATGAGGAAGCCAACCTCTCACTCACCTGCTCACTCTCTCCTCACTTTACACAAGTGGGCTCCTCTACTTGGGATACCCTTCTTCCATACCCCACCCCCAATAACCAGGTAAACCTCTGCTCAGCCTGCAATTTACAGTTTAGCTGTCACCATCTCCAGGCAATCCTCCCTGAACCTCCTTCTTATCACTTCATCAAAATAATAATGGTAACAACAACCAACCATCCCCACCTCTTTCCTCTATCATGCTTGTTACAGGTGCAGCTGAGAATATAAATTGGCTGAAGAAGAAAGATCTGTTTCAGGCCTCTCTCATTGGCTTGGAGTTGGCTGTCTTCCCACGATATGTCTTCACATCATTTTTCTTCCTTGTGTTTTATTTTGCTCCAATTTCCCATCTTCATAAAGACACCAGTCATATCGGATCTTCTTTTAACACAACAATCTCTGTAATACCTGTTTACAAATAAAGACATATTCTGAGGTACTAGGAGGCAGGACTTCAACATAGGAAGTTTAGGAGACACAGTTCAACCCACAAGACTGCCCAAACTTATTACTATTGCCTATAAACATAGCAATAATAACAGAGTGAAGTGATGATATTCCTCATAGAGGAGTCCAGTCCTCAAATCCTCTGCTTTTTATGTGAAAGAAAAATAGGACCATTGATATATATAGCTTTATTCATGGACATGTGCAAACACAAAGCCAAACAAGTTCTGGAGCTTCAGCTTATTCTACAAAGGCACATATCATGGCTCCTCCCTGGCTTCATGGATGGCATGACTCACAGAGCCATTCATTTATTATCAGCAGAGAGCCTGAAGAAATTCATAGTGAGCAAGGGCTTCAACTGTGGTCCAGATATCAGGTCACAGGAAGCCACAGCTGGGTACAGCAAGATTAGAAAACATAAGGGCAACCACACTAGGCTGTTGTGAGGATGAATAAGACAAAACAAATCTCTGCATCATGAAGCTTGTTATACATAAGCAGTCAATAAATGTCAAAGATGTATAATCTATGGCCAGATGTGAGGCAGAGTCTCACCCTTCCTAGTTCACTGAATTTAGAAATGCTACCCAGGTGGTTACCACTTATGTCACTTAGCATCCCTGGAAGACCAAAACACTAGGCCACTCTCATTACAGATTTCTAGTGTGCTGAGATAGTTTCCCTTTGATTATTCCTAGTTTAATACAAGCCTTCATTTGAGATCAGAAATACAAATGGGATCACTCTAAACATATGCAGGTGATGCAGACAAAGGCAATGGTTTCCATAGCTACCAGGGCCATGTGCCAGAGTGGCAATCTTCCATTCCAGCATCACCTCCTCCCATTCTTCTCTTCAACCCAAGGTTTTTGCTTCATGGTTTTAGGAGATTGAAAACGCCAACAACTTATCTATCTTTGAATATGTGCCACAGAAAAAGTACTAAAAGGGTAGGAGCAGTCAACTTGAGATTTTGAATTGGAATCAATCATTTCTTCAGATTAATGGAGATTTCAGACAAAGTGAGAATGTTGAGAGCACTAATGATCGGCAATTTTATATATCTGTCAAAATAATTAATGGATTAATTTCATTGAGCATAAAAAATTTAAAAAACTACTTTTTTAGGTCAAAAAATTGGGAAGGTGAACTATTGAGTGCTTTATTAAGCTATGGAGTTACATTGTTTTTTATTTATTTATTTTTTAGAGACAGGGTCTCACTTTGTCACCCTCGGTAGAGTGCTGTGGCATCACAGTTCACAGCAACCTCTAGCTCCTGGGCTTAGGTGACTCTCCTGCCTCAGCCTCCCGAGTAGCTGAGACTGCAGGTACCTGCCACAACACCTGGCTATTTTGTTGTTGTTGTTGTTGACCTTTGTCTGGGGCCAGGTTTGAACCCACCACCCTCAGTATATGGGGCCGATGCCCTACTCACTGAGCCACAGGCACTGTCCCTATAGAGTTACATTGTTTAGAGGAATTCCCTCACGCAAACATTTGCCTTGAGCCTTCCAGGACCAGGAATGTCTTTGAAGAAACAAACCAGCCTCTTCTTTATCCCTGGGGACTATGCCACAGAGGTGCATGATAAATGGGGGAAGAGACAGACAAGGCTTAATTTTGTTATTCTCTTCACCGTGACTAGACCCTCAGCATCACTTTAGCCCCTTTCCTCTCCCTCTGCATTATATCCAACTGGTCATGAAGGCAGCCAATTCTGCCATGATATTTACTATTTGGGGAATCTTATCAGCCTTTTTCATTTTCCCTGCTGCATCCTGATTTTAGGCTCTTATAACTCACATTTGTCCTTGTAATAATCTTGCACTATAGATAAAATGAAATCTGAAGTTTCTGGTAAGGAGTTCCAAACCCTATACAGTGGAGCGCCAAGCTCTGTTTCCAGGGCTGTCTTTCCACACTGCAATGCCCCACCCACCCGCAATGGCCGTATACTTCCCTTGTTTTGTGAACTCCAGCCTTTTGAGTAATAGCCCTTTGCTTTTTCTCATCCTGCTTTTTCAGCCATCACCAGCCTTTCCACCTCATCATCTACATATTACCCCTTGCCAATGAAAGCCTACTCACCCATTAGAAATCCCATTCAAATGCTTCCACTAAATATTCCCTGACCCTTGGGAAAGAATTAATCAAGCTTCCTCGAAATTCCCATGCCCTTAATTATATATTTTCTTGTAACATTAAGGAAAATGTAGTTAAAAAGGCAAAGTGGAGTCGGCTAAGCTTTATTTAAAATCCCATGTCTACTACTTCCTAGGTAGTAGGTAGTGAACTTGGACACATTATATAATCTCTTTATGCCTTAATTTTCTCATCACAACATAAGAATAATGAAAATAACTACTTTTCAGAGTTGTGATGAATAAATGAGTAAACATACATCAAGTGTACAGTATAATGCAAACACTTCAATTTTATTTTCTTCATTTATTCCCAATATGTTATCTCTGCTAGAAGAATAGTGGAGCATCTTTCTCTCTCTCCTTCTCAACCCTCCTCCCCAACCTCCACCCCAAACCTAGATTATTAGAAGAGTAATGGGACTTCAAGGAAAAAGGATTCTGTTTTATTTTCTTTGTTTCTCGGGAAATCTAGCCCAGTTATGGGCACAATGTGAGTAATTAATATTTGTTGAACAAATGAAAAAGTTTGTGTTTTTCAATGGATGCCTCTGAAATGAGCTGGCTAACTTCATTAAGCTTTTATTTTCCATTAACAGGATGATGCTAAGCTAGGGGAATAAAAGAAACACAGTCACACTTCATTTCCAATCCAGAATTCACCAATTACCTCATTATTATCACTATCATCATTTCTCTCTTCTTATTGTACTCACTTTCTAATAGAAGATTTATTACACAGTGATAAACATATTTAATTACCTTTGCAATTGCAACTGGTATAGATACAATGACATGTAACAAAACAGAATTGAAACCAATAAGAATTAGTAGAGATAAAGAGTAACTTCATAAAGATAAAATGCTTCAACCATCAGGAATATAGAACAGTTGTTTTTATTTTATTTGTACAAAGAAGATGGTCACAATATATAAAATTATAATTATTTAGAACAACTACACAGATAAATAAAAAATTGCAAACATCATATACTGGTCTTAGCAATAAACAGCTCAAGCATATCCAAATATTAGTAAAGATATTAAAGCATAAAATTAAACCACTAATAACTGAAACATTGTAAGCACTGAATAATCATTGAGGATACAAATTCTAATAACTGAACACTGAACATTTGTAAACATTAACTATATTCTTAGCTACAAAGCTAATCCCAAAATCTCAAACAATTTTATTTATAGAATATACTTTGTGATCATAAGTTATTATGTCTGAAACTAATATCACAAAGGTAACATGAAAATTCCTGTGTTTTCAGAAATTTAAAAATACACTTTAAAAATATGTAAGGAAACAAGTCTTTTTTTGAGGCAAAGAGAAGTTTATTAATTTGCTGACAAATGAGTAGGATGATAGAGTCACATCTTAAAGAACATCGTCCCATTAAGCAGAGAAACAGAGTTTTAAAGGGGGGCGGTTTCCGCTTCAGGCTATTGCTGTTTAACGATAGCATCTCTGGTGAAGATCATCTTGTGACTTTTGCAGGAATAATTCTGTTGAACCATCACCTATGGTGATGGCTGAAGATACTGGTAAATACAGAACAAAGAACACTTCTCTGCCCCTCTGATTGCTGGTCTTGAGCAAGAAACCAGGTTTTTATTCCTTAAAAAGGGTGAGAGACTTTAAAGACACAATTTATAAAACATTTTACCCTTTCTTTTACCCTTACTTTTGTTACAGCTTCATTTGGCTAGCAAATAAGTCTTAATGGGAATTAGCAACTATTCTGAAGTAAAGGTAAATAAAATATTAGTAGCAAAATGTGTGAGGTGAAGATAGATCCGTGCTTAATGGGAAATTTTTTGCTTAAATGCATTATTAGATAAGAATAAAGGATGAAGATTAAGGTACTAATCATTTCAATATCTTTAGAGAAGTACAAAAATACCCCCTAAATAATAGGAAGCCTATATTAAAATGAGAGCTAAATTAATGAAGTAGCAAATTAATGTACAATAAAGAGGATCAAGAAGACCAAAAATTGGTCCCTCAACATAAATAATAAAAATTATACATTTCTGTCTCTAGCGCAAAGAACTTGAAAGCTGTCACTTCCTTCTTTACGAAAATAAACAAGTTGAATAAATTGAGCAACATTTTTTGGATTCTCTGGAGAACTGAGGTATCAGGGAAAACTGTCTGCAAAGATACTCAAATGTAAAAAATCACAACCAAGAACTACCAACTTGTAGCCAAGGCTGCTGGAGCCACAAACTTCTAAGAACGCTCAAACGGTAAGTTAGACAAGATGGTGGAAGTTGAGCGTGGCCTACACTGAGAATGAGAATTTCCTGGGGTCACAATCCTAGCAAAAATCCCTATACTTTACAGAGTTACCCTCCAGGAACCACACCAGGTTCTAACCTAAAATACGCAGGAAAAATCTCCCATAGTTTTGGCTGGAGGAGGGGAAAAGTAATCACTTTGAGTGATGAGATTTCTCCATAATAAATATCTACTTTCTAGTGGGACAAGATTTTAACAGACCCATAATTGACCTAGCCAAAGAATATTTACTGACTGCCAGCACTTTATGGCCTTTCTGTCTCACCCAAGTGGGGTTAATCTAAGAGACATATTTGAAGTTCATAGTTCAGGGAACAAGACTGCTAAAAGTTTAACCATAAGATTATAGAACACTTACCTCTGACACATCTCACTACCATACTAATGAGAACTCCAGTATAATACCAAGGGTTATAATGGAAATATATGTAAGACATAAATATTATTCACGGAAATTCTCAGAGAAGCCAAAAGATGAGAGGTGAGACAAAAAAAAAAAAAAAACAAAACATGAGAGGAATCTGAGGCCTCTGCACCTAAAACTGCAGAAAACATTAAAGATAATACAACTCATAGCTGATTTAACATTGAACTTCACAGCAAAAGATTATTTAAATTAGTTTATAATACTCAATGCATCATGCCTGGATTTTACCAAACAGTTATAAAGAATGCTAAGCAGCAAGAAGAAATACAATTGGGAAAGATAAAGCTAGCATCAAAACAGAACTCGAATATGACAAAGGGGAGAGGGAGGGAAGGGGAGAGGGTGGGTGGAAGGAGGGTGATCGGTGGGACCACACCTATGGTTCATCTTATAATGGTACATGTGAATCTTTCTAAATGTAGAATACAAATGTCTTAACATAATAACTAAGAAAATGACATGAAGGCTATGTTAACCAATTTGATGAAAGTATTTCAAATTGTATATAAAAATAGCACACTGTACCCCATGACTGTATTAATGTACACAGCTATGATTTAATAAAAAAAAAGAAAATTTAAGACAATAATGATTAATATGTTAAGATGTCACAGGGAAAAGTAGATAATATAAAAATGGATGGAGAATAATACCAGAGAGAAAGAAAGTATAAGAAAAAAATCAAAAAATTGTTTTGAAACTCTACAACACCATAACAAAAATGAAGAATGTTTTTGATGAGCTCATAAGAAGAATGGGCATGGCTCAAGAAAGAACCAGTGAATTTGAAGATGTGACAATCATAAAGTGTAATAAAAAGTAGGGGAGGAATAAAAAATAAAAGAACAAAATATGTAAGAATTTAAAAATCTGTAACATGAATAATTCAGATACCAGAAATACAAATTTAAAATGGAGTAGAAGAAATATTTGAACTAAGAATTTCCAGAAATTATCTAAAATTAATTGCAAATGGAAAACTACAGTCCAGGAACCTCAGAGAACCAAGGAGGATAAATTCTGGCAAAATACGCACCTACAAGTATTACACACAAACCACAGAAAGACAAAATAACTAGAAAGAAATGACAGGAAAAAAGTCATACTCTGTAAAGGAACACAGGTAAGAATTACAGTGGACTTCTCATAAAATATCATGAAAGCAAAGAGAGATTGGAGTGAAATATTTACAGTGTTTAAAGAAAAAAAGAAAAAAACCCTCTCAACCTAGAAGTATATGTTGAGCAAAATTTTACATCTCTAATGAAAAAGAAAGCAACTTCCTTGGAAAAAGTCAACTAAGAGAATTAATTGCCAGGAAAACTGCCTTGTAAAATATGTTTAAAGAAGTTATTCAAGTAGAAGAAAATGACACAGATTTGAACCTTGAATTTGCATAAGGAAAGGAAAGGCATCAGAGAATAAAGAAGTGAAGAAGTAATATTTTACTTAAATTGCCTTGTTAACTGATCTAAGAGATAATTGTTTATTTAAAGTAACAATAATGATGATGTTTTAAGTTTGGATACCCTATGGGTAAGGTTAACGGAAGACAGGAATAAGGACAAAGGAAGAATTGTGAATATTTTGTTATAAAATACATACACCACCTATGAAGTGATATGATATTATTTGATGGTGGACTTAGAACTAGTTATAAATATATATGGCTAATTATATGGCAAAAGCTATTTTTTAAAGTATAGTAGATATGCTAAGAGAAGAGGAAAAAAGAGAATCATCAATAATTCCTACTTAAAACCAAAGAATGCATGCATGAAAAGAGCAAGAAAAAAAAATAACTGCCGATGAATACAAAACAATTTCGAGCATGGTACATGTTAATCCACACATACAAAACTATTTTTAAATGGGAATAGCATAAATAACATAACAGTCAATAAAAGGAAGACTCAGATATATGTCGTCTATAAGAAAATACTTTAGCTATAGACACTTAGATTAAAAGTAAAGATGTATATCAATAGAATTAAGTGACTTCCTAGCACCAATCTAAATTACGCTGGTGCTGCTATATTAATTACAAAGGTGACTTCAGAATAAGAAAATTAATCAGGAATAAAGAGAAATAGTCAGTATTCTCCAGAAACAGAAAGAATAGGTTTTCTGTGTTGGGGTAGAGAGAGACAGAGAAGGATTCATCTTAAGAAATTGGCTCACACTTTCATGACTGAGGAGGCTAACATGCCCCAAATCTGCAGGGCACACTGGCATTCTGAAGACCCAGGAAACAGTTGGTCGTGTAGCTTGAGTCCAAAGACAGTCTATAAGCAGAATTCTTCCTTCTTCAAGGGATTGCTTTCATTTTTCTCTTAAGGCTTTCAAATGATCAGATAAGAGGCCTACTTTCCCATGGAGGAAAATCTGCCTTACTTAAAAATCTACTGATTTAAATGTTAGCCTCACCTAAAAAAAAAAAAATATATATATATATATATATCTTCATGGCAACATTCAGACTGATGCTGGATCAACTCCACGAGTACTGTAGCCTAGACAAGTTAACACAAAAAATTAACTGTCACACAGGGCATTACATAGTGGTAAAAAGGAAAATTCTCTATTAAGACATAAGAATCCTTACAGAGTTCCAAAGTACATGTCACCAAAAGTGATATGAATACAAGGAGAAATAGAAATGTCCACTATTAGCTCTGGAGATTTGTGTAAAATAAAACAAATCTGGACTTAGGAATGACTTTGTTCAAAAGAAGCAATATTGAAATGTAATATCTCATCTCAGAAAACTTTTAGTGTTTCAAAATCAAATCCAAAACATTCAGCAGTAACTAAGGGGGAGTTGGGCAAATGAGAAGAAATGACCAGTAGAATGTGATGAGAAAAATGTCTCTTTTGCGTTCAACCAATTTTCAAAATAAACTGATAAGAGATATTCTCCATTTAGTAGTAACCAAAGTTTTAGAACACAAAAAGTTCAGAGACCTGTATGGAGGAGAGAACGCTGACTAAATTTTGGTCAAAAGAAAGCAAAGACTAAAAGATTAAGAAATAGGCAATTATAAACACTTGGTCATTTCAAAACCCCTCTGTTAGTAATTGATAGATCAATCAGGCAGAAAATTAGTAGGGTATAGATGACCTGAATGCCATTATCATTTATCTTGATCTCATTGAGATTTATAAACTATTCCATCCAGCAAGAGAACTCTACATACTTCCCAAGTCACGTTGAATATTCACCAATATAAGCCACATTCTGGATGATAAAACATACCTTAAGAGTTTTAAAAGAAATTAGAAGTAAATACATCAAGAAGGTAATTGTAAAGTTTCCAAATATTATACTAAAAACACATTTTTAAATAATACACTGAATAACGAAAAAGTTTCAATAGAAATTTAAAAAATATTTTGAACTTAATGAATATAAAAATAGATATTCATAGAATTAAATATGTCTACTGGAAGTGAGCAAAGAGTACTAATACTTTAAACTTCCAATTCAGGAAACTAGAAAAAGAAGAGCAATCTACATCTAAAGCAAGTATAAAAATAAACAGAAATAATCAATGTTAAAGCAGAAATGAATGAAATTGAGAACAGGACAACAATTGATAAAAATAAATCTAAAGCTATGTCTTTGAAAATATTCTTTGAAAGATAAGCTTCTTCACAGGCTAAGAGAGCAATAGCACAAAACAAGATACCAATATCATAAGTGAAAGAAGAATTATCACAACAGGTCGTATGGTCATTAGAAGGATAACAAAGGAATAATTTGAACAACTCTGTAACCACAACCTTGATAAGCTATATGAAAGGGATAAATTTCTTCAAAGACACAAACTGCAAAAATTTGCACAAGAAGAAAAAGATAATCTGAATAGGCCTAAAACTATTGTAGACAATGAATCAATAATTTATAATTTTCCAAAAAAGGAGACACCAGGCCTAGATAGTTGCACTCATGAATTCTATGAAATATTTAAAAAAAATAATTGTTATTAATTCACTAATATTTATTCTAGGAAATAGGAACAGAAGGAAAACTTCCCAATTCATATAAATATAAGATGAAGATATTATAAGGAAAGAAAAATACAGACCAAATTCTCATAAGCATAAATTCAAGAATATTTAATAAAACACTAACATATTTTATCTCACAATATATTTTAAAATGTACATCTTGACCAATAGTGATTTAATACAAGAATACATAGGTGAGTTAACATTTGAAAATTAATTGGTGTAATCTACATCAGTGGTCTAAAGAGAAAGTTACGTGATAGTATCTATTAATGCTGAAAAAGAAATATCCAATACTCATTTGTAAAAATTTCATATAACTACAAATACAGGAAAATTTCTTCAGCTCTCATCTATGAAAACTCTCCAGCTATGATCGAACTTCAGGTAAGAAAGTGGCTTCTTCAGCACTTTTGGGAGCAAGCCAAGGAAACATGTTCTCTCTGACCACTTCAATTCAACACTGTCCTGGAAGCCTACCTAGTACAAAAAGACAAAAAAGGAAAGTAGAAGGCATATGAACTGGAAAAGAAGATGTAAAGCTATCTTTGTTTGAGGAAGATATGATTGTTTATGTAGAAAATTCTCTCCCCAAATCAAGAAAAACTAATTACTCTAATATACAAAGTAAGTTTGTATTATGCAAAGATAATACAATAGCTTTCTTATTGATAGTTTTCAGTTAGTTGAAATTTACAAAAACAATTTACAAAAATAATAAAAAAAATGCAAAAATAATAACATTTACAATGATACAAAGAAAATATGAGATGCTTAGGTATATATCTACCAAAAACAGTCACAAGAACTGTATGTTAAAAATTACCCAATTCTAATGAAAAAAATCAAAGACTATCGATATAAATGAAGAGAGAGTATTTGCTCATGGATTGGAAGATTCAGTACTATAAGACATCAATATTTTTACAAGTATAACTTTTAAAAATCTGTAAAAATATAGCAGATGGTGACAGTCAGATTTCTCACTGTTGGAATGCAAGGCAGCTAGGCTCACCATTATACTCACCGTTGGAGTGGGAGTTTACAGATAAGCACAATGATCAGGCTAGAAGGATACAGGTGTTAAAGGGTTAAAGTTGGAATATTAGCATGAACTCATGTTTAGCTTAACAGAAATGCATATGGTTGTATATACATACATGAGTAGTTACGTGTAGGATGGAATACACACATATCAGTTGAGAGTCTAGAAACGACACCCCAGTGGAAATGAGCATACCTAGTGCTCAGATCTCAGTTTACAATATCATTCTCCAATAAAAGAAACCAAGAATTCTTGAAGAAATGGCTGATTCTAGGAAAGAAGAAGAAAAATAAAAAGGTGAGCCGACAACATCTTATAGAGCCAGAATGTAAGAATGTTCTCATTAGAAGAAAACACACACACATGTGCACACACACACACACACACACACACACACACATTGATGAGGCTACATTAAAGAGACATAAGAGCAAACTGAAGGAGCTCCCAATGGTCAAAGCTGAAGCAATTTGAGAAAGAAAATAAAGCAGTGTTGGATTATAACCCAACATATAAAATTAATGTCCATGAATCCTCATAAAACTAAATGATTGAAAAATAACTAAACGTAAGAGAAGGGACAAATATACTCTGCAGAAAATTCCAAATATTTTATTCAGATATTCTATCCTGAGAGGGGTGGAGCATAACTCCCTATTTATTGTGACTACACACACTAAGGAGGCTACAAATAGTGATCTCCTTTCAAAGAATACACGGTCACTAACGAAAGAAAGAAGAGTATCTTTACCATGGAGAATGCTGACAAACTCTACCTAAGCCATGTGATCTGGATCAATATCAAAAGTCATATCTCTCACTGAGAGTTCATACACTCAACCCCCAGCCTAATCATGAGAAAAGCATTAGACAAATCCCAAAAGATGGAATTTCTATAAAATACCTCACCAATATTTATCAAAGTGTTGACATTAAAAACAAGATGAGTATAAGAAACTGTCACTGCCTAGAGGACACTCAGGAGACATGGAAACTAAATGTAATTTAGTATTCCTGTTTGGACACTGAATCAGAAAACACACTGTATGTGAAAAGCAGGAAACTATAAATAAAGTATTGATTTTAATTATTAATAGTATACCAATATTGGCTCATTAATTTTAAAAAAACTTATGTTACTAATATAAAACATTAATAATAAAGGATGTTAGTTTAGACTATATTGGAACTCTCTGTACTATCTTTGCAGTTTTGTTATAAATCTAAAATTGCTCTTAAAAAATTCAATAAATCTCTGCCAACACAAATTAAGAATGAAAACATAACACTGTAAAAGATCATTTAGACATGAACAAACTAATAAAAGAATATTATGAGAAGCTTTGTGCCAATACATTGTATATGTAGATAAAACATATGAATTCCTCTAAAAATATAATTCACCAAAAATATCTTAGAAGTAAATTAAAACTGAGTAGTTCTATAATTATTCGAACAGTTACATTAGTTATAAAAATCTTCCTATACTGAAAGCAGTGGATGCCAAAAATTTCACTGGCAGTTCTATTAAAAAAAATCTATAATTCTAGAATTACATAAGACAGTTTTTGGGGTTTTTTTGTAGTGAGACTTCATTGCCCTCAGTAGAGTACTGTGCTGTCATAGCTCACAGCAACCTCAAACTCTTTGGCTCAAGAGATTCTTTTTCCTCAGCCTCCAGAGTAGCTAGGACTACAGTCACTTGCCACAACACCAAGCTATTTTTTTAGAGATAGGGTCGTGCTCTGCCTCAGGCTGTATTGAACTCCTGAGCTCAGGCCACTTGCCGTGGCCTCGCAGAGTGCTGGGATTGTAGGCAGGAGCCACTGTGCCTGGCCTATAAGATTATAATAATAGAATAAGAAGGTACCATTTCCAATTAATTCTGTAAGATTATTAACACTTTGTTAATAAACTCTAACAAGAGCTGCATAAGAAGGGCAAATTAACACATGCTTTTCATTCAAAAGTATACATGAAAAAATCCTCATCAAATATTATATCAGTAACCTGAACAGGATAATATATCATCACATTGTAATTTCAGAAATGCTCAGTTTTACATTAAAAATTTTAATTTATGTACTATATCAGCTTACCATATTAAAGGGGGAAATCACATGATTTTCAAAATTGGTGGAATGAAATCAATTGATGAAATCAAGAACACACTCATAACAAAAACACCTAGCTAAATTCTTTTTTTTTTTTTTTTAATTTCAGGTTCTTGTGAGGGTACAAACTACCAGGCCACCCTCTTACAGTTGTGTCCCACACCCAAAAGGTGTGTCATATACCCTACCTTGAGCCTATTAAGTGGGAACACACCAATCCCCTTCCTTTCCCCCTCCCTCACTTCCCCTCCTCCACTCCCCGCCCACCAACATGAATAGAATTAAGTTTCTCTCCTATGTGGGCATGTGGTAGATCATCTACTGACTTCATAATAAAATTCAGTACATCGGATATTTGCCTTTCCATTCTTGTGATACTTTCCTAAGAAGAATGTGTTTCAACTCTATCCAGGTTAATACAAAAGGTATAAAGTCACAATCTTTTCTTATAGCTGAAAAGTACTCCATGGCATACATATACTACAGCTTGTTAATCCATTGCTGAGTTGATGGGCATTTAGGTTGTTTCAACATCTTGGCGATTGAAAATTGAGCTGTGATAAACATTCCCATGCAAATGTCTTTATAATAAAATAATTTTTTTTTCTTCTGGGTAGATGCCTAGTAATGGGTTTGCAGGGCCAAATGGGAGGTTTAATTTGATTTCTAGGAGGAATCTCCATATATGTCTATGTCTCTATTTTTGTGCCCCAACTATCCTATTTGATCACTGTGGACTTGTAATATAAACTAAAGCCTGTTGGAGAGATGCCTTTAGTTTTTTTTTTTTTTTCCCCTAAGAAATGCCTTGGCTGTGGGGCGGTACCTGTGGTTCAAAGGAGTAGGGCGCTGGCCTTCTATGCTGGAGGTGGCGGGTTCAAACCCAGCCCTAGACAAAAACTGCAAAAAAAAAAAAAAAAAAGAAATGCCTTGGGTACACAGGTTGTTTTTTTTTTTTTTTCCTTTTTCTGGTTCCATATGAAATGAAGAATTTTTCCAGTTCTTCCAAGTAAGATGTTGGTATTTTAATGGGGATAGAGTTGTATCTTTAAACCACTTTGGGTAGTATAGACATTTTAACAATGTTGATTCTTCTCAGCAAAAAGCATGCTATGTTCTTCCATTTGCTAATGTCTTCTGCTGTTTCTTTTCTTAGGGTTTTGTAATTTGCTTTGTAGAGGCTGTTCACCTCTTTCGTTAGGTATACTCTTGGGTATTTCATTTTTTCTTTTAGAGGCTATTGTGAAGAGAATGTGTCCTTGATTGGCTTCTCATCTTGGCTGTTATTGACGTATACAAGGATCCTGATTTGTGGACATTGATTTTATATCCTGCTACATCATTGTATTTTTTTTTATCACTTTCAGGAATTTTATGGTCGAGTCTTTGGGTTTCTCTAAATATAAGATCATTTCAACTGCAATGAGTGAGAGCTTGATCTCCTCTGCCACCAATTGGATGCCCTTTATATCCGTCTTTTGCATGACTGCATTAGGTAGAAATTCCTGCACCATGCTGAATAGTAGTGGTGATAGAAGACATCTTGATCTAGTTCCACTTCTATGTGGAAAAGCTTTCAGTTTACTCTATTCAGTATGATATTAGCTCTGGGTGTGTTGTAGGTGGCTTCAATCTTTTTTTTTTTTTTTTTTTGGAGTGTTTTACCAGGGCTGGGTTTGAACCTGCCACCTCTGGTATATAGGGCCGGTGCTCTACTCCTTTGAGCCACAGGGACCGCCCAGTGGCTTCAATCATTTTAAGAAAAAGCCATCTATACCTATATTCTTATGTGTTCTTGTTAGAAAAGAATGCTGAATTTTGTAAAATGCTATTTCTTCATCTGTTGAGAGGACCATATGGTTGGTGGTTTTTTTTTTTTTTTTTTGCTTCTATTGATATGGTGAATTACATTTATGGATTTTTGTATATTTAACCAGACTTGCATCCCTGGCATGAAGCCTAATTGTATGTGTGTGTGTATTTAACGTGTAGCTGTAATGTATTTGCTACGATTTTATGAAGTATTTTCGCAACTATATTCGTTAGTGAAATTGGTGTGCATTTCTCCTTGTTACTTGGATCCTTTCCTCATTTTGGTATCAGGGTGGTATGTGCTTCATAGAACATGTTAGGGAAAGTTCCTTTCTTCTCAGTGTTTTGGAATATGTTCTGCAGCACAGGTACAAACCTCATCTTTGAAGGTTTAGTAGAATTCTGACGTGGAGCCATCTGGTACAAGCCTTTTTTTATTGGAAGATCTTGTATTGTTTCTTGTATCTCAAAGTTTGACATTGGTCTGTTCAAGAAATCAGTTTCTTCCTGACTAAGGGTAGGGAGTTTGTGTGATTTCAGGTATTTGTCCATTTTTTGCACATTGTTAAATTTCTGAGCATAGAATTTTATGGAGTAGTCAGAAATAATCTCTTGTATCTCATTGGTATCTGTCATTATTTCTCCTTTTTATTTATGATTGAAGTTATTAGAGATTTTATTTTTCTCTTTCTACTTAATCTGGCCAAAGGTTTCTAAATTTTATGTATCTTACCAAAGAACCTACTTTTTGTTTCATTGATTTTCTTAATGATTCTTTTCTTTTCAGTTTCATTTATTCCTGATTTAATTGTGGATATTTATTTTCTTCTGCTGGGCTTGGGATTAGATTGCTCTTCTTTTTCTATTTTCATAAGGTGACCAATTTTGGATGTAGGCATCTAATGTCATGAATTTCCATCTTAGGACAGGTTTTGCAGTATCCCACATTTTTTGGTAACTTGTAGCTTTATTGTTGTTATGTTTGAGGAATTTAATAATTTCTGCTTCTATCTCTTCCTAAACTCAGCTGTCATTCAGGATAAAGGTTTTTAATTTCCCTGCCTTTGTGTGGGGATCGGTATTTTTTTGGAGTAGAATTCCACTTTATTGCCTTATGGTCTGAGAAGATACAAGGTATAATTTCAATTTTTTAAATTTTGTTGTGGTTTGATTTGTGACCTAGGATATGATTCATTTTGGAGTACGTCCCATGGGCTGACAGGAACATAAATTCCTTAGGTTAGATATGGTGTGTTCTGTATATGTCTATTAAGTCCATTTGTTCAAGGGTTGCATTTAATTCCCTTTTATCTTTGGGTAGTTTCTGTTTAGAGGATCTGTCCAGCTTTGTAAGAGGATTGTTAAAGTCTCCTACTGTTATGGCATTATAGGCTATCATATTGTTCAGACCAATCAATGTCTGTTGTATAAATCTGGGAGCATTTAAGTTGGGTGCATTAATATTTAGAATTAAAATGTCCTCTTGTTGTATTGTTCCATTGACCAGTAAAACTTGACCATCTTTATCTTTCCTAACTTTAGTTGCTCTAAATCCACTTAAATCTGAAGATAAGATTGTGACCCCTCCTTTCTTCTAGTTTCCATTTGCCTGAAGTATTGTATTCTCACGCTTTACCCTGAGTCTCGTTTTGACTTTCAAGGTTATGTGTGTATCCTGGAGGCATCATATGGATGACTTGTGCTTTTTTTTTTTTTTAAACCAATCAGCCTACCTGAGCTTTTTCAGTGGGGAATCCAAACCATTAACATTTACTGAGAGAATTTATAAGTTTGGTGGAGTTCTAGTCATCTTACTTTGTGAAAGTATGTTGCTTAGTTTTATCCTTTGCACCACTGTGGAAGCTATATTTTATTTTATAGTTTTGGGGTGTTTATGTTGCTGGTAGTCCTTTGTGGTGGTCACTGTGGAGAATAGGTATGAATATTTCCTGTAAAGCTGGTCTTGTTGAGGAAAATTGCTTCAATATTTGCATATCAGTTAAATATTTGTTTTCTTCATTGATTTTGAAGCTTAGTTTAGTGGGATACTGAATTCTGGGCTGAAAATTGTTCTTTTTGAGAAGATTAAAGGTAGATGACTATTCTCTTCTTGCTTGGAAAGTTACAACTGAAAAGTCTACTGTCACCCTAATGGATCTGCCCCTGTAGGTCAATTGGTGTTTATTTCTGGCTGCTTCCAGAATTTTCTCTTTCATGTTGACTTTGGACAGGTTCACTACAATGTGTCCTGGAGATGCTTTATGTGTGTTGAGATGCCCTTGGGTTTGACATCCCTGTAAAAGGAATATTTCAGAATCTTTAGTCATACTTGAGACATTTTTATTTGCAATATCCTTGAATAGGGCTTCCATGCCTTTGGGATGTTCTTCTTTCCCTTCAGGAATACCTATGATTCTTATGTTTGAATGCTTCGTGGCCTCTCATAATTCTCTGAGTGAATGTTCTGATGTCCTCCTATCTTTTTTTCTTTTTTTTTTTTTTTTTTTGAGATAGAGTCTCAGTAGCCCTATGGTTGAGTGCCATGGTGTTATAGCTCATATCAACCTCAAACTCTTGTGTTTAAGCAATTCTCTTGCCTCAGCCTCCCAAGTACCAGGGACTATAGGTGCTGCCACAATGGCTGGCTATTTTTAGAGATGGGGTCTTGCTTTTGCTCAGGCTGGTCCCAATCACCTGAGCACAAGCAATCCATCTACCTCAAACTCATAAAATCCTAGGATTACAGGCATGAGCCACTATGTCCATCCTGATTATTGTGCTTTCTGCCTTTTATCTACCTGTCTTACTTCAAAAGCTTTATCCTCTCCCTCTGTGACTCTTTCTTCTCCATAGTCTAATGTGTTATTAATACTTTCTACTGCACTTTTAAGTTCCCTAATTGACTCCTTTAGACCTTAAGCTCTGCCATATCCTTTCTGTATTCTTCCTATCTTTAATCCAGTTTTTGCTTGTTTTTCCACTTTCTCCTCAATTCCCTTTATTATTTTGCCATCCATATTTTGAATCTCCTTTCTGTTATTTACACTAATTCTTACACGTGGAATCCTCTGCAGTAGCTACTTCATAATCCCTTGGTGTTGGGGGGAGTTGCTCTATTCTGCTTTTTCATGTTGCCAGAAATTTTCCATTGGTTCCTCCTCATGTGTGTTTTCTACTTGTTCACTTCTTTCCCCTACTCTTCCTTTCTCTCTATTTACTTCATATTAAATGACCTAGTGTCAGTGTTAGGTGATAAAGTGTTCTTTGGTATAAGACCAAAAGGAAGATAAGGTTAAGGAGTGGGAAGGGAGAAATAAAAGAAAAAGATAAAGAATAAAAAAGATAAGTGGTGCAGAGGAAAAGAATTAAAGGAAATGAGAGAAGAACAGAAAGAGAGCAAAAGAGTGTCAGGAGAAATAGTGGTGCTCACAAGGTGCTATGGCCACCCCCAATATCTAGACTTTTGGGGAGCCAGACTGGGTTGGTACCTTGGACTCAGGATAAAGATAAGAAAAAGAGATATTGTAGCTGTTATCTCAGAAATTTATATGGGAAAGATGAGAAAAATAGAAAAATATCTATCAAAAGACAAAAAAGGAAAGAAGTAAAGAAGAAGGAAAGAATAAAAAGGGGTGAAAATTTGTAACAAAAATGAAGAAGCCTTTGCTATTGAGAAAAGTAAAAATGAAAAGATAAAAATACAACCAAATAAAAACAAACAAACAAAAAACAACCACAACAACAAAAAAGAAAAAAGAAAGAAAAGAAAAAACTAAGGCAGAAAATTGAAAAGAGAAAGAAGTTGTAAAATTGTATACTCTGCCTATATGTGTATAGATAGATAGATAGATATAGCCAGGACACCAGGTGGCGCTGTGGTTTCAGGAGATGGAAAACACATGCTGAATTTACTGTACATGCGGAGGGTTGGGAGCCATTCTCTAGTTGCAAAGGAGACCAGATCTTGACTTTTAAATTCTTTGCCTTCAATGTGGGCCTGTTTGCCTCAGCAGTATTCAGTCTTCATGGCAATAGTGTTCCAAAGCTCCTACCATACTTCCCAGGAGGCCCATCAGACAGCATCCTCTGACAAAGATGTAATCCTCCCAGGGAATGCAGGGGCCTCTGAGTTCACCCCAAGGATGCGGTAGTCAAACTCAGCAGGTGTGCCAGAACCCTTGTACTAGGACTCAACAGACTATTCCTCCCATGCACATAGCCTTCCCACAATAATGGCTCCTCGTGAGCAGCCAAGTGGATAGGAGAACCACCACTCTGGACATTTAACCCCAGTTACCGGCTTCAGTTGGAATTTACTTACTGGTCCAGTGTAAAGCCCAGTAGAAAATGAAAATATTGTAGGAAACCCCTTTCCCCTCCCCAGACCTCCGAGTGAGAGTAGGCCGACCAGTCAGCCTCTGCCCATACCAACCTGACTGCCTTCTTCCTCAGCTTCAGACCTCCTCATTTGCTCCTGAAGTCTCCTGATGCTTCACTGTGCCCCTGAAGTGATGTTTCTGTGCAGATTCTCCCAGCTGGAGGTGGCTGAAGTCTACTTTCTTCTATCTCACCACAAGTAGGCAGCAAGGAGATGTCTCTATCCCACCATCTTGCTCTTATCTCTCTTAGATAAATTCTTATAAGACGACTTCCTTTACCTGAAAACTGGCAGCTACAGAAAAATAATTGTGACACACTGAATAAATTTTACTTGAAATCTGAGAAAACACAAGGGTGCCCACTACCATCACTTCAATTTAACAACTGTACTGAGGCCCTAGGTAGAATAGTAAAGTTATACTCATTCCAAAGTAGAGAATAGGAAAATATATTTGCAAATGTCAACACATGTAGTCAACAAAATATACATTGCACATGCAGAGTCAATCACCATTTTCCAAGTATTTGAAAATTTATACTGTCACTAAAATTATTTGTAATCCCCAAATGAAGATTTGTGTCACTTTTTTTTCGTTATTCTAGATCATTTGCAGAGTGGTGAATTTGAGTCACCCAATTCAGAATTTCCCAGATGAGGTAGAACAAGGTGATGCTCTTCTTTCAGTTTCAGCTATCTATTGTTAACCAAATCTCCTTTCATACCTTTTTGTTGCTTTTACTGCTTAAAATGCTTCCACAAGCTCAGAGCTTAAGTGCTGTTTAGAAAGAAATCCGGGATGAAACGTATGGAGAAAATGCAAGTGTTAGATAAGCTTCATTGTGGCATGCGTTATAGTTCTGTTGCCCATGAGTTCAATGTTAATGAATCAATAACATGATGTAGCCAGAAAAATGATGAGGAAAGTTGCCAGGCTTTAGGTGAAGCTACACCAGAGAATGCTAAGGCAAAAGTTATAATGTGTGGAAAAGATGGAAAAGTGTATACATTTGTAGATTTATGCGGTGATAACCAATTAATAAAAGCCTAGTGGACAGCATTGTTATGAGGCTGAAAGCCAAAGAAATTTAGTCATGCTACCCAGGATCAGGAAAAATATTCAACCTTTCTTGTGGCTCAGTACCTGTGGCTCAGCGGCTAGGGCACCAGCCACATACACCAGGGCTGGTGAGTTTGAACCCGGCCCAGGCTTGCCAAGCAACAATGATAACTACAACCAAAAAAAAAAAAAAATAGCTGGGTGTTGTGGTGGAGGC